>NC_133209.1:0-100000 GCF_958299795.1 Porites lutea
TCCAAAGGGGTTAACCCATGGTTTTGGTCCAAGAATGGCCATTTTTCCAACTTTTTTTTTTAGGCAATATAGGTCAGGAAAATGTCTTTTATGATATTCTAGAACGAAAAAACGCCTTTCTAAGCTATAAAAACAAGAACTTCAAAAAGTCAAAGAATTGACATTTTTCCAAAGGGGTTAACACACCGTTATGGTCCAAAAAAGGCCATTTGTCCAACTTTTTTTTTTTACGCAATATAGGTCAGGAAAATGTCTTTTATGATATTGTAGAACGAAAAAACGCCTTTCTGAGCTATAAAAACAAGAACTTCAAAAAGTCGAAAAATTGACATTTTTCCAAAGGGGTTAACCCATGGCTTTGGTCCAAAAATAACCAATTTTCCAACTTTTTTTTTACGGCTATATAGGTCAGGAAAATGTCTTTTATGATATTCTAGAACGAAAAAACGCCTTTCTCAGCTATTAAAAAGAGGAACATCAAAAAGTCGAAAAATTGACATTTTTCCAAAGGGGTTAACCCATGGTTTAGGTCCAAAAATAACCAATTTTCCAACTTTTTTTTTACGGCAATATAGGTCAGGAAAATGTCTTTTATGATATTCTAGAACGAAAAAACGCCTTTCTGAGCTATAAAAACAAGAACTTCAAAAAGTCGAAAAATTGACATTTTTCCAAAGCGGTTAACCCATGGCTTTGGTCCAAAAATAACCAATTTTCCAACTTTTTTTTTACGGCTATATAGGTCAGGAAAATGTCTTTTATGATATTCTAGAACGAAAAAACGCCTTTCTAAGCTATAAAAACAAGAGCTTCAAAAAGTCGAAAAATTGACATTTTTCCAAAGGGGTTAACCGATGGTTTTGGTCCAAAAATGGCTATTTTTCTAACTTTTTTTGTAGGGCAATATACGTCAGGAAAATGTCTTTTATGATATTCTAGAACGAAAAAACGCATTTCGAAGCTATAAAAACAAGAACTTCAAAAAGTCGAAAAATTGACATTTTTCCAAAGGGGTTAACCCACCGTTTTGGTCCAAAAATGGCCATTTTTCCAACTTTTCTTTTTTTAGGTAATATAGGTCAGGAAAATGTCTTTTATGACTGATTCTAGAACGAAAAAACGCCTTTCTAAGCTATAAAAACCAGAAGTTCAAAACGTCAAAAAATTGACATTTTTCCAAAGGGGTGAAAAACCCAAAACCTATGGTTTTGGTCCAAAAATAACCATTTTTCTAACTTTTTTGTTACGGCAATATAGGTCAGGAAAATGTCTTTTATGATATTCTAGAACGAAAAAGCGCCTTTCTAAGCTATAAAAACAAGAACTTCAAAAAGTGGAAAAATTGAGATTTTTCCAAAGGGGTTAACCCATGGTTTTGGTCAAAAAATGGCCATTTTTCCAACTTTTTTTTTACGGCAATATAGGTCATGAAAATGTCTTTTATGATATTCTAGAACGAAAAAACGCCTTTCTAAGCTATAAAAACAAGAAGTTCAAAAAGTCCAAAAATTGACATTTTTCCAAAGGGGTTAACCCATGGTTTTGGTCCAAAAATGGCCATTTTTCCAACTTTTTTTTTTTAGGCAATATAGGTAAGGAAAATGTCTTTTATGATATTCTAGAACGAAAAAACGCCTTTCTAAGCTATAAAAACAAGAACTTCAAAAAGTGGAAAAATTGACATTTTTCCAAAGGGGTTAACCCATGGTTTTGGTCCGAAAATGGCCATTTTTCCAACTTTTTTTTTAGGGCAATATAGGTCAGGAAAATGTCTTTTATGATATTCTAGAACGAAAAAGCGCCTTTCTAAGCTGTAATAACAAGAACTTCAAAAAGTCCAAAAATTGACATTTTTCCAAAGGGGTTAACCCACCGTTTTGGTCCAAAAATGGCCATTTTTCCAACTTTTTTTTTTTAGGCAATATAGGTCAGGAAAATGTCTTTTATGATATTCTAGAACGAAAAAACGCCTTTCTAAGCTATAAAAACAAGAACTTTAAAAAGTGGAAAAATTGACATTTTTCCAAAGGGGTTAACCCATGGTTTTGGACCGAAAATGGCCATTTTTCCAACTTTTTTTTTACGGCAATATAGGTCAGAAAAATGTCTTTTATGATATTCTAGAACGAAAAAACGCCTTTCTAAGCTATAATAACAAGAAGTTCAAAAAGTCCAAAAATTGACATTTTTCCAAAGGGGTTAACCCATGGATTTGGTGCAAAAATGGCCATTTTTCCAACTATTTTTTTAAAGGCAATATAGGTCAGGAAAATGTCTTTTATGATATTCTAGAACGAAAAAACGCCTTTCTAAGCTATAAAAAAAAGAACTTCAAAAAGTGGAAAAATTGACATTTTTCCAAAGGGGTCAACCCATGGTTTTGGTCTGAAAATGGCCATTTTTCCAACTTTTTTTTTAGGGCAATATAGCTCAGGAAAATGTCTTTTATGATATTCTAGAACGAAAAAGCGCCTTTCTAAGCTATAATAACAAGAACTTCAAAAAGTCCAAAAATTGACATTTTTCCAAAGGGGTTAACCCACCGTTTTGGTCCAAAAATGGCCATTTTTCCAACTTTTTTTTTTTAGGCAATATAGGTCAGGAAAATGTCTTTTATGATATTCTAGAACGAAAAAACGCTTTTCTAAGCGATAAAAACAGGAACTTCAAAAAGTCCAAAAATTGACATTTTTCCAAAGGGGTTAACCCACCGTTTTGGTCCAAAAATGGCCATTTTTCCAAGTTTTTTTTTTTTAGGCAATATAGGTCAGGAAAATGTCTTTTATGATATTCTAGAACGAAAAAACGCCTTTCTAAGCGATAAAAACAGGAACTTCAAAAAGTCGAAAAATTGACATTTTTCCAAAGGGGTTAACCCATGGTTTTGGACCGAAAATGGCCATTTTTCCAACCTTTTTTTTACGGCAATATAGGTCAGGAAAATGTCTTTTATGATATTCTAGAACGAAAAAACGCCTTTCTAAGGTATAAAAACAAGAACTTCAAAAAGTCCAAAAAAATTGACATTTTTCCAAAGGGGTTAACTCATGGTTTTGGTCCAAAAATGGCCATTTTTCCAACTTTTTTTTTTTAGGCAATATAGGTCAGGAAAATGTCTTTTATGACTGATTCTAGAACGAAAAAACGCCTTTCTAAGCTATAACCTATCTTAACCGTTTTGGTCCAAATATGGGCATTTTTCGAACTTTTTTTTTTAGACACTATAGGTCAGGAAAATGTCTTTTATGATATTCTAGAACGAAAAAACGCCTTTCTAAGCTATAAAAACAAGAGCTTCAAAAAGTCGAAAAATTGACATTTTTCGAAAGGGGTTAACCCATGGTTTTGGTCCAAACATGGCCATTTTTCCAACCTTTTTTTTTTAGGCAATATAGGTCAGGAAAATGTCTTTTATGATATTCTAGAACGAAAAAACGCCTTTCTAAGCTATAAAAACAAGAACTTCAAAAAGTGGAAAAATTGACATTTTTCCAAAGGGGTTAACCCATGGTTTTGGTCCGAAAATGGCCATTTTTCCAACTTTTTTTTTAGGGCAATATAGGTCAGGAAAATGTCTTTTATGATATTCTAGAACGAAAAAGCGCCTTTCTAAGCTATAATAACAAGAACTTCAAAAAGTCCAAAAATTGACATTTTTCCAAAGGGGTTGACCCACCGTTTTGGTCCAAAAATGGCCATTTTTGCAACTTTTTTTTTTTAGGCAATATAGGTCAGGAAAATGTCTTTTATGATATTCTAGAACGAAAAAACGCCTTTCTCAGCGATAAAAACAAGAACTTCAAAAATTCCAAAAATTGACATTTTTCCAAAGGGGTTAACCCATGGTTTTGGACCGAAAATGGCCATTTTTCCAACCTTTTTTTTACGGCAATATAGGTCAGGAAAATGTCTTTTATGATATTCTAGAACGAAAAAACGCCTTTCTAAGCTATAAAAACAAGAACTTCAAAAAGTCCAAAAAATTGACCTTTTTCCAAAGGGGTTAACTCATGGTTTTGGTCCAAAAATGGCCATTTTTCCAACTTTTTTTTTTTAGGCAATATAGGTCAAGAAAATGTCTTTTATGACTGATTCTAGAACGAAAAAACGCCTTTCTAAGCTATAAAAACAAGAAGTTCAAAAAGTCCAAAAATTGACATTTTTCCAAAGGGGTTAACCCATGGATTTGGTGCAAAAATGGCCATTTTTCCAACTTTTTTTTAAAGGCAATATAGGTCAGGAAAATGTCTTTTATGATATTCTAGAACGAAAAAACGCCTTTCTAAGCTATAACCTATCCTAACCGTTTTGGTCCAAATATGGGCATTTTTCGAACTTTTTTTTTTAAGCACTATAGGTCAGGAAAATGTCTTTTGTGATATTCTAGAACGAAAAAACGCCTTTCTAAGCTATAAAAACAAGAGCTTCAAAAAGTCGAAAAATTGACATTTTTCCAAAGGGGTTAACCCATGGTTTTAATCCAAAAATGGCCATTTTTCCAACTTTTTTTTTTTAGGCAATATAGGTCAGGAAAAGGACTTTTATAATATTCTAGAACGAAAATACGCCTTTCTAAGCTATAACCTAACCTAACCGTTTTGGTCCAAAAATGGCCATTTTTCGAACTTTTTTTTTTAGGCAATATAGGTCACGAAAATGTCTTTTATGATATTCTAGAACGAAAAAACGCCATTTTAAGCTATAAAAACTAGAGCTTCAAAAAGTCGAAAAATTGACATTTTTGCAAAGGGGTTAACCCATGGTTTTGGTCCAAAAATGGCCATTTTTCCAACCTTTTTTTCTTAGGCAATATAGGTCAGGAAAATGTCTTTTATGATATTCTAGAACGAAAAAACGCCTTTCTAAGCCATAAAAACAAGAACTTCAAAAAGTCCAAAAATTGACATTTTTCCAAAGGGGTTAACCCATGGTTTTGGTCCAAAAATGGCCATTTTTCCAACTTTTTTTTTTTAGGCAATATTGGTCAGGAAAATGTCTTTTATGACTGATTCTAGAACGAAAAAACGCCTTTCTAAGCTATAAAAACAAGAACTTCAAAAAGTCGAAAAATTGACATTTTTCCGAAGGGGTTATCCCAACGTTTTGGTGTAAAAATGGCCATTTTTCCAACTTTTTTTTTTACGCAATATAGGTCAGGAAAATGTCTTTTATAATATTGTAGAACGAAAGAACGCCCTTCTAAGCTATAAAAACAAGAAGTTCAAAAAGTCGAAAAATTGACATTTTTCCAAAGGGGTTAACCCATGGTTTTGGTCCAAAAAGGTCATTTTTCCGACCCTTTTGTTTTAAGAAATATAAGGCAGGAAAAAATATTTTACGATATTCTACAACTATAAAACGTCTTTGTAGGCTATAAAGAAAGAAGTTTAAAAAGTCGAAGAGTTGAAATTTTTCCAAAGGGTTTTAACCGATGGTTTTGGTGCAAAAAAAGCTATTTTTCTACGGTATTTTCAGGCAATATAGGCAGAGAATCTGGGTTTTAAGATATTTAAGAATGTGATACCTAACCTTAAGCAAAACCTCAAACTTAACCTAACGCTATCGCTAACGCTAACCCTAACACTAACAATAACCTTAACGCCAATCCCAACCCTAACACTAACATCAACCCTTATTCTAACCCTAACCGCAACCCAAACCTTAACTCAAAAAAAAAAAAGAGTAAGCCTTAACCATAACCCTAACCCTAATCCTAACCCTTATCGCAACCCTAGCCCTAACCTTCACCCTAACCCTATCCGTAAACCCTAATCCTTACCCTAACCGTAACCCTAGCCCTTACTCTAACAAAAATCCTAAGTAACCCTTAATCCTAACCCTAACCCTAACACTAACCCTAACCCTAACCCTAACCCTAAACCCTAACCCTAACCCTAACCCTAACCCTAACCCTAACACCCTATCATTGCAGTTAAATAGTCGCAAAATACGTCCAGAATTCCGCCCAGCTTCGAGCTTCGAAAAAGGATTTGAAGAAAATGTTACCAAAAGTGTGTAGGATGAATCATAAAAATTTCGTGTTTGCGCTCTTGAAAACTATCAAAAAACAAGCTAGGCGGAACTCTGGAAAAGGGTGTTTTTTGCTATTGCGGGATGCGCAAAAGCCAAAATTTCTACTTACTTTAGTAAGCCCAATCAGAGTTTGCCCTAAAACGTTAAAAAAAAAGGTTCGGATTAAACATGAAACTTTTTTGTTTGCGCGCCTAAAAATTCTCTAAAAACAAGCTTGACGACATTTTAAATATATTCTGCAACTAATCAAGTGTAATGAAAGGTTCTTTTGCCGTTTCTTGGATGCGCAGAGCCTAAAATTTAAACCTAGCGAAATAAGCTTCGAAAAAGGATTTGAAGAAAATGTTACCAAAAGTGTGTAGGATGAATCATAAAAATTTGGTGTTTGCGCTCTTGAAAACTATCCAAAAACAAGCTGGGCGGAATTCTGGACGTATTTTGCGACTATTTAACTGCAATGATAGGGTGTTTTTTGCTATTGCGGGATGCGCAAAAGCCAAAATTTCTACTTACTTTAGTAAGCCCAATCAGAGTTTGCCCTAAAACGTTAAAAAAAAAAGGTTCGGATTAAACATGAAACTTTTTTGTTTGCGCGCCTAAAAATTCTCTAAAAACAAGCTTGACGACATTTGAAATATATTCTGCAACTAATCAAGTGTAATGAAAGGTTCTTTTGGCGTTTCTTGGATGCGCAGAGCCTAAAATTTAAACCTAGCGAAATAAGCTTCGAAAAAGGATTTGAAGAAAATGTTACCAAAAGTGTGTAGGATGAATCATAAAAATTTGGTGTTTGCGCTCTTGAAAACTATCCAAAACAAGCTGGGCGCAATTCTGGACGTATTTTGCGACTATTTAACTGCAATGATAGGGTGTTTTTTGCTGTTGCGGGATGCGCAAAAGCCAAAATGTCTACTTACTTTAGTAAGCTTAATCAGAGTTTGCCCGGAAACGTTTAAAAAAAAAGGTTCGGATTAAACCTGAAACTTTTTTGTTTGCGCGCCTAAAAATTCTCTAAAAAGAAGCTTGACGACATTTTAAATATATTCTGCAACTAATCAAGTGTAATGAAAGGTTCTTTTGGCGTTTCTTGGATGCGCAGAGCCTAAAATTTAAACCTAGCGAAATAAGCTTCGAAAAAGGATTTGAAGAAAATGTTACCAAAAGTGTGTAGGATGAATCATAAAAATTTGGTGTTTGCGCTCTTGAAAACTATCCAAAACAAGCTGGGCGCAATTCTGGACGTATTTTGCGACTATTTAACTGCAATGATAGGGTGTTTCTTGCTATTGCGGGATGCGCAAAAGCCAAAATGTCTACTTACTTTAGTAAGCTTAATCAGAGTTTGCCCGGAAACGTTAAAAAAAAAAGGTTCGGATTAAACCTGAAACTTTTTTGTTTGCGCGCCTAAAAATTCTCTAAAAACAAGCTTGACGACATTTGAAATATATTCTGCAACTAATCAAGTGTAATGAAAGGTTCTTTTGGCGTTTCTTGGATGCGCAGAGCCTAAAATTTAAACCTAGCGAAATAAGCTTCGAAAAAGGATTTGAAGAAAATGTTACCAAAATTGTGTAGGATGAATCATAAAAATTTGGTGTTTGCGCTCTTGAAAACTATCCAAAACAAGCTGGGCGCAATTCTGGACGTATTCTGCGACTATTTAACTGCAATGATAGGGTGTTTTTTGCTATTGCGGGATGCGCAAAAGCCAAAATGTCTACTTACTTTAGTAAGCCCAATCAGAGTTTGCCCGGAAACGTTTAAAAAAAAAGGTTCGGATTAAACCTGAAACTTTTTTGTTTGCGCGCCTAAAAATTCTCTAAAAACAAGCTTGACGACATTTGAAATATATTCTGCAACTAATCAAGTGTAATGAAAGGTTCTTTTGGCGTTTCTTGGATGCGCAGAGCCTAAAATTTAAAGCTAGCGAAATAAGCTTCGAAAAAGGATTTGAAGAAAATGTTACCAAAAGTGTGTAGGATGAATCATAAAAATTTGGTGTTTGCGCTCTTGAAAACTATCCAAAACAAGCTGGGCGCAATTCTGGACGTATTTTGCGACTATTTAACTGCAATGATAGGGTGTTTTTTGCTGTTGCGGGATGCGCAAAAGCCAAAATGTCTACTTACTTTAGTAAGCTTAATCAGAGTTTGCCCGGAAACGTTTAAAAAAAAAGGTTCGGATTAAACCTGAAACTTTTTTGTTTGCGCGCCTAAAAATTCTCTAAAAAGAAGCTTGACGACATTTTAAATATATTCTGCAACAATCAAGTGTAATGAAAGGTTCTTTTGGCGTTTCTTGGATGCGCAGAGCCTAAAATTTAAACCTAGCGAAATAAGCTTCGAAAAAGGATTTGAAGAAAATGTTACCAAAAGTGTGTAGGATGAATCATAAAAATTTGGTGTTTGCGCTCTTGAAAACTATCCAAAACAAGCTGGGCGCAATTCTGGACGTATTTTGCGACTATTTAACTGCAATGATAGGGTGTTTCTTGCTATTGCGGGATGCGCAAAAGCCAAAATGTCTACTTACTTTAGTAAGCTTAATCAGAGTTTGCCCGGAAACGTTAAAAAAAAAAGGTTCGGATTAAACCTGAAACTTTTTTGTTTGCGCGCCTAAAAATTCTCTAAAAACAAGCTTGACGACATTTGAAATATATTCTGCAACTAATCAAGTGTAATGAAAGGTTCTTTTGGCGTTTCTTGGATGCGCAGAGCCTAAAATTTAAACCTAGCGAAATAAGCTTCGAAAAAGGATTTGAAGAAAATGTTACCAAAATTGTGTAGGATGAATCATAAAAATTTGGTGTTTGCGCTCTTGAAAACTATCCAAAACAAGCTGGGCGCAATTCTGGACGTATTCTGCGACTATTTAACTGCAATGATAGGGTGTTTTTTGCTATTGCGGGATGCGCAAAAGCCAAAATGTCTACTTACTTTAGTAAGCCCAATCAGAGTTTGCCCGGAAACGTTTAAAAAAAAAGGTTCGGATTAAACCTGAAACTTTTTTGTTTGCGCGCCTAAAAATTCTCTAAAAACAAGCTTGACGACATTTGAAATATATTCTGCAACTAATCAAGTGTAATGAAAGGTTCTTTTGGCGTTTCTTGGATGCGCAGAGCCTAAAATTTAAAGCTAGCGAAATAAGCTTCGAAAAAGGATTTGAAGAAAATGTTACCAAAAGTGTGTAGGATGAATCATAAAAATTTGGTGTTTGCGCTCTTGAAAACTATCCAAAACAAGCTGGGCGCAATTCTGGACGTATTTTGCGACTATTTAACTGCAATGATAGGGTGTTTTTTGCTATTGCGGGATGCGCAAAAGCCAAAATGTCTACTTACTTTAGTAAGCTTAATCAGAGTTTGCCCGGAAACGTTTAAAAAAAAAGGTTCGGATTAAACCTGAAACTTTTTTGCTTGCGCGCCTAAAAATTCTCTAAAAACAAGCTTGACGACATTTGAAATATATTCTGCAACTAATCAAGTGTAATGAAAGGTTCTTTTGGCGTTTCTTGGATGCGCAGAGCCTAAAATTTAAACCTAGCGAAATAAGCTTCGAAAAAGGATTTGAAGAAAATGTTACCAAAAGTGTGTAGGATGAATCATAAAAATTTGGTGTTTGCGCTCTTGAAAACTATCCAAAACAAGCTGGGCGCAATTCTGGACGTATTTTGCGACTATTTAACTGCAATGATAGGGTGTTTTTTGCTATTGCGGATGCGCGAAAGCCAAAATGTCTACTTACTTTAGTAAGCCCAATCAGAGTTTGCCCGGAAACGTTTAAAAAAAAAGGTTCGGATTAAACCTGAAACTTTTTTGTTTGCGCGCCTAAAAATTCTCTAAAAACAAGCTTGACGACATTTTAAATATATTCTGCAACTAATCAAGTGTAATGAAAGGTTCTTTTGGCGTTTCTTGGATGCGCAGAGCCTAAAATTTAAACATAGCGAAATAAGCTTCGAAAAAGGATTTGAAGAAAATGTTACCAAAAGTGTGTAGGATGAATCATAAAAATTTGGTGTTTGCGCTCTTGAAAACTATCCAAAAAAAGCTGGGCGCAATTCTGGACGTATTTTGCGACTATTTAACTGCAATGATAGGGTGTTTTTTGCTATTGCGGGATGCGCAAAAGCCAAAATGTCTACTTACTTTAGTAAGCCCAATCAGAGTTTGCCCGGAAACGTTTAAAAAAAAAGGTTCGGATTAAACCTGAAACTTTTTTGTTTGCGCGCCTAAAAATTCTCTAAAAACAAGCTTGACGACATTTTAAATATATTCTGCAACTAATCAAGTGTAATGAAAGGTTCTTTTGGCGTTTCTTGGATGCGCAGAGCCTAAAATTTAAACCTAGCGAAATAAGCTTCGAAATAGGATTTGAAGAAAATGTTACCAAAAGTGTGTAGGATGAATCATAAAAATTTGGTGTTAGGGTGTTTTTTGCTATTGCGGGATGCGCAAAAGCCAAAATGTCTACTTACTTTAGTAAGCTTAATCAGAGTTTGCCCGGAAACGTTTAAAAAAAAAGGTTCGGATTAAACCTGAAACGTTTTTGTTTGCGCGCCTAAAAATTCTCTAAAAACAAGCTTGACGACATTTTAAATATATTCTGCAACTAATCAAGTGTAATGAAAGGTTCTTTTGGCGTTTCTTGGATGCGCAGAGCCTAAAATTTAAACATAGCGAAATAAGCTTCGAAAAAGGATTTGAAGAAAGTGTTACCAAAAGAGTGTAGGATGAATCATAAAAATTTCGTGTTTGCGCTCTTGAAAACTATCCAAAAACAAGCTGGGCGCAATTCTGGACGTATTTTGCGACTATTTAACTGCAATGATATGGTGTTTTTTGCTATTGCGGGATGCGCAAAAGCCAAAATTTCTACTTACTTTAGTAAGCCCAATCAGAGTTTGCCCTAACACGTTAAAAAAAAAATGTTCGGGTTAAACATGAAAGTTTTTTGTTTGCGCGCCTAAAAATTCTCTAAAAACAAGCTTGACGACATTTGAAATGTATTCTGCAACTAATCAAGTGTAATGAAAGGTTCTTTTGGCGTTTCTTGGATGCCTTGAGCCTAAAATTTAAACATAGCGAAATAAGCTTCGAAAATGGATTTGAAGAAAATGTTACCAAAAGTGTGTAGGATGAATCATAAAAATTTCGTGTTTCCGCTCTTGAAAACTATCCAAAACAAGCTGGGCGCAATTCTGGACGTATTTTGCGACTATTTAACTGCAATGATAGGGTGTTTTTTGCTATTGCGGGATGCGCAAAAGCCAAAATTTCTACTTACTTTAGTAAGCCCAATCAGAGTTTGCTCGTAAACGTTAAAAAAAATAGGTTCGGATTAAACCTGAAACTTTTTTGTTTGCGCGCCTAAAAATTCTCTAAAAAGAAGCTTGACGACATTTGAAATATATTCTGCAACTAATCAAGTGTAATGAAAGGTTCTTTTGGCGTTTCTTGGATGCGCAGAGCCTAAAATTTAAACCTAGCGAAATAAGCTTCGAAAAAGGATTTGAAGAAAATGTTACCAAAAGTGTGTAGGATGAATCATAAAAATTTGGTGTTTGCGCTCTTGAAAACTATCCAAAACAAGCTGGCGCAATTCTGGACGTATTTTGCGACTATTTAACTGCAATAATAGGGTGTTTTTTGCTATTGCGGGATGCACAAAAGCCAAAATGTCTACTTACTTTAGTAAGCCCAATCAGAGTTTGCCCGGAAACGTTAAAAAAAAAGGTTCGGATTAAACCTGAAACTTTTTTGTTTGCGCGCCTAAAAATTCTCTAAAAACAAGCTTGACGACATTTTAAATATATTCTGCAACTAATCAAGTGTAATGAAAGGTTCTTTTGGCGTTTCTTGGATGCGCAGAGCCTAAAATTTAAACCTAGCGAAATAAGCTTCGAAAAAGGATTTGAAGAAAATGTTACCAAAAGTGTGTAGGATGAATCATAAAAATTTGGTGTTTGCGCTCTTGAAAACTATCCAAAACAAGCTGGGCGCAATTCTGGACGTATTTTGCGACTATTTAACTGCAATGAGAGGGTGTTTTTTGCTATTGCGGGATGCGCAAAAGCCAAAATTCCTACTTACTTTAGTAAGCCGAATCAGAGTTTGCCCGGAAACGTTAAAAAAAAAAGGTTCGGATTAAACCTGAAATTTTTTTGTTTGCGCGCCTAAAAATTCTCTAAAAACAAGCTTGAGGACATTTTAAATATATTCTGCAACTAATCAAGTGTAATGAAAGGTTCTTTTGGCGTTTCTTGGATGCGCAGAGCCTAAAATTTAAACCTAGCGAAATAAGCTTCGAAAAAGGATTTGAAGAAAATGTTACCAAAAGTGTGTAGGATGAATCCTAAAAATTTCGTGTTTGCGCTCTTGAAAACTATCCAAAACAAGCTGGGCGCAATTCTGGACGTATTTTGCGACTATTTAACTGCAATGATAGGGTGTTTTTTGCTATTGCGGGATGCGCAAAAGCCAAAATGTCTACTTACTTTAGTAAGCCCAATCAGAGTTTGCCCGGAAACGTTTAAAAAAAAAGGTTCGGATTAAACCTGAAACTTTTTTGTTTGCGCGCCTAAAAATTCTCTAAAAACAAGCTTGACGACATTTTAAATATATTCTGCAACTAATCAAGTGTAATGAAAGGTTCTTTTGGCGTTTCTTGGATGCGCAGAGCCTAAAATTTAAACCTAGCGAAATAAGCTTCGAAAAAGGATTTGAAGAAAATGTTACCAAAAGTGTGTAGGATGAATCATAAAAATTTGGTGTTTGCGCTCTTGAAAACTATCCAAAACAAGCTGGGCGCAATTCTGGACGTATTTTGCGACTATTTAACTGCAATGATAGCGTGTTTTTTGCTATTGCGGGATGCGCAAAAGCCAAAATGTCTACTTACTTTAGTAAGCCCAATCAGAGTTTGCCCGGAAACGTTTAAAAAAAAAGGTTCGGATTAAACCTGAAACTTTTTTGTTTGCGCGCCTAAAAATTCTCTAAAAACAAGCTTGACGACATTTTAAATATATTCTGCAACTAATCAAGTGTAATGAAAGGTTCTTTTGGCGTTTCTTGGATGCGCAGAGCCTAAAATTTAAACCTAGCGAAATAAGCTTCGAAAAAGGATTTGAAGAAAATGTTACCAAAAGTGTGTAGGATGAATCATAAAAATTTGGTGTTTGCGCTCTTAAAAACTATCCAAAACAAGCTGGGCGCAATTCTGGACGTATTTTGCGACTATTTAACTGCAATGATAGGGTGTTTTTTGCTATTGCGGGATGCGCAAAAGCCAAAATGTCTACTTACTTTAGTAAGCCCAATCAGAGTTTGCCCGGAAACGTTGAAAAAAAAAGGTTCGGATTAAACCTGAAACTTTTTTGTTTGCGCGCCTAAAAATTCTCTAAAAACAAGCTTGACGACATTTTAAATATATTCTGCAACTAATCAAGTGTAATAAAAGGTTCTTTTGGCGTTTCTTGGATGCGCAGAGCCTAAAATTTAAACCTAGCGAAATAAGCTTCGAAAAAGGATTTGAAGAAAATGTTACCAAAAGTGTGTAGGATGAATCATAAAAATTTGGTGTTTGCGCTCTTGAAAACTATCCAAAACAAGCTGGGCGCAATTCTGGACGTATTTTGCGACTATTTAACTGCATTGATAGGGTGTTTTTTGCTATTGCGGGATGCGCAAAAGCCAAAATGTCTACTTACTTTAGTAAGCCCAATCAGAGTTTGCCCGGAAACGTTAAAAAAAAAAGGTTTGGATTGAACCTGAAACTTTTTTGTTTGCGCGCCTAAAAATTCTCTAAAAACAAGCTTGATGAGATTTTAAATATATTCTGCAACTAATCAAGTGTAATGAAAGGTTCTTTTGGCGTTTCTTGGATGCGCAGAGCCTAAAATTTAAACCTAGCGAAATAAGCTTCGAAAAAGGATTTGAAGAAAATGTTACCAAAAGTGTGTAGGATGAATCATAAAAATTTGGTGTTTGCGCTCTTGAAAACTATCCAAAACAAGCTGGGCGCAATTCTGGACGTATTTTGCGACTATTTAACTGCAATGATAGGGTGTTTTTTGCTATTGCGGGATGCGCAAAAGCCAAAATGTCTACTTACTTTAGTAAGCCCAATCAGAGTTTGCCCGGAAACGTTAAAAAAAAAAAGGTTCGGATTAAACCTGAAACTTTTTTGTTTGCGCGCCTAAAAATTCTCTAAAAACAAGCTTGACGACATTTTAAATATATTCTGCAACTAATCAAGTGTAATGAAAGGTTCTTTTGGCGTTTCTTGCATGCGCAGTGCCTAAAATTTAAACCTAGCGAAATAAGCTTCGAAAAAGGATTTGAAGAAAATGTTACCAAAAGTGTGTAGGATGAATCATAAAAATTTGGTGTTTGCGCTCTTGAAAACTATCCAAAACAAGCTGGGCGCAATTCTGGACGTATTTTGCGACTATTTAACCGCAATGATAGGGTTTTTTTTGCTATTGCGGGATGCGCAAAAGCCAAAATGTCTACTTACTTTAGTAAGCCCAATTAGAGTTTGCCCGGAAACGTTTAAAAAAAAAGGTTCGGATTAAACCTGAAACTTTTTTGTTTGCGCGCCTAAAAATTCTCTAAAAACAAGCTTGAGGACATTTTAAATATATTCTGCAACTAATCAAGTGTAATGAAAGGTTCTTTTGGCGTTTCTTGGATGCGCAGAGCCTAAAATTTAAACCTAGCGAAATAAGCTTCGAAAAAGGATTTGAAGAAAATGTTACCAAAAGTGTGTAGGATGAATCATAAAAATTTGGTGTTTGCGCTCTTGAAAACTATCCAAAACAAGCTGGGCGCAATTCTGGACGTATTTTGCGACTATTTAACTGCAATGATAGGGTGTTTTTTGCTATTGCGGGATGCGCAAAAGCCAAAATGTCTACTTACTTTAGTAAGCCCAATCAGAGTTTGCCCGGGAACGTTAAAAAAAAAAAGGTTCGGATTAAACCTGAAACTTTTTTGTTTGCGCGCCTAAAAATTCTCTAAAAACAAGCTTGACGACATTTTAAATATATTCTGCAACTAATCAAGTGTAATGAAAGGTTCTTTTGGCGTTTCTTGGATGCGCAGAGCCTAAAATTTAAACCTAGCGAAATAAGCTTCGAAAAAGGATTTGAAGAAAATGTTACCAAAAGTGTGTAGGATGAATCATAAGAATTTGGTGTTTGCGCTCTTGAAAACTATCCAAAACAAGCTGGGCGCAATTCTGGACGTATTTTGCGACTATTTAACCGCAATGATAGGGTTTTTTTTGCTATTGCGGGATGCGCAAAAGCCAAAATGTCTACTTACTTTAGTAAGCCCAATTAGAGTTTGCCCGGAAACGTTTAAAAAAAAAGGTTCGGATTAAACCTGAAACTTTTTTGTTTGCGCGCCTAAAAATTCTCTAAAAACAAGCTTGAGGACATTTTAAATATATTCTGCAACTAATCAAGTGTAATGAAAGGTTCTTTTGGCGTTTCTTGGATGCGCAGAGCCTAAAATTTAAACCTAGCGAAATAAGCTTCGAAAAAGGATTTGAAGAAAATGTTACCAAAAGTGTGTAGGATGAATCATAAAAATTTGGTGTTTGCGCTCTTGAAAACTATCCAAAACAAGCTGGGCGCAATTCTGGACGTATTTTGCGACTATTTAACTGCAATGATAGGGTGTTTTTTGCTATTGCGGGATGCGCAAAAGCCAAAATGTCTACTTACTTTAGTAAGCCCAATCAGAGTTTGCCCGGAAACGTTAAAAAAAAAAGGTTCGGATTAAACCTGAAACATTTTTGTTTGCGCGCCTAAAAATTCTCTAAAAACAAGCTTGACGACATTTTAAATATATTCTGCAACTAATCAAGTGTAATGAAAGGTTCTTTTGGCGTTTCTTGGATGCGCAGAGCCTAAAATTTAAACCTAGCGAAATAAGCTTCGAAAAAGGATTTGAAGAAAATGTTACCAAAAGTGTGTAGGATGAATCCTAAAAATTTGGTGTTTGCGCTCTTGAAAACGATCCAAAACAAGCTGGGCGCAATTCTGGACGTATTTTGCGACTATTTAACTGCAATGATAGGGTGTTTTTTGCTATTGCGGGATGCGCAAAAGCCAAAATGTCTACTTACTTTAGTAAGCCCAATCAGAGTTTGCCCGGAAACGTTGAAAAAAAAAGGTTCGGATTAAACCTGAAACTTTTTTGTTTGCGCGCCTAAAAATTCTCTAAAAACAAGCTTGACGACATTTGAAATATATTCTGCAACTAATCAGGTGTAATGAAAGGTTCTTTTGGCGTTTCTTGGATGCGCAGAGCCTAAAATTTAAACCTAGCGAAATAAGCTTCGAAAAAAGATTTGAAGAAAATGTTACCAAAAGTGTGTAGGGTGAATCCTAAAAATTTCGTGTTTGCGCTCTTGAAAACTATCCAAAACAAGCTGGGCGCAATTCTGGACGTATTTTGCGACTATTTAACTGCAATGATAGGGTGTTTTTTGCTATTGCGGGATGCGCAAAAACCAAAATGTCTACTTACTTTAGTAAGCCCAATCAGAGTTTGCCCGGAAACGTTAAAAAAAAAAGGTTCGGATTAAACCTGAAACATTTTTGTTTGCGCGCCTAAAAATTCTCTAAAAACAAGCTTGACGACATTTTAAATATATTCTGCAACTAATCAAGTGTAATGAAAGGTTCTTTTGGCGTTTCTTGGATGCGCAGAGCCTAAAATTTAAACCTAGCGAAATAAGCTTCGAAAAAGGATTTGAAGAAAATGTTACCAAAAGTGTGTAGGATGAATCCTAAAAATTTGGTGTTTGCGCTCTTGAAAACGATCCAAAACAAGCTGGGCGCAATTCTGGACGTATTTTGCGACTATTTAACTGCAATGATAGGGTGTTTTTTGCTATTGCGGGATGCGCAAAAGCCAAAATGTCTACTTACTTTAGTAAGCCCAATCAGAGTTTGCCCGGAAACGTTGAAAAAAAAAGGTTCGGATTAAACCTGAAACTTTTTTGTTTGCGCGCCTAAAAATTCTCTAAAAACAAGCTTGACGACATTTTAAATATATTCTGCAACTAATCAAGTGTAATGAAAGGTTCTTTTGGCGTTTCTTGGATGCGCAGAGCCTAAAATTTAAACCTAGCGAAATAAGCTTCGAAAAAGGATTTGAAGAAAATGTTACCAAAAGTGTGTAGGATGAATCATAAAAATTTGGTGTTTGCGCTCTTAAAAACTATCCAAAACAAGCTGGGCGCAATTCTGGACGTATTTTGCGACTATTTAACTGCAATGATAGGGTGTTTTTTGCTATTGCGGGATGCGCAAAAGCCAAAATGTCTACTTACTTTAGTAAGCCCAATCAGAGTTTGCCCGGAAACGTTGAAAAAAAAAGGTTCGGATTAAACCTGAAACTTTTTTGTTTGCGCGCCTAAAAATTCTCTAAAAACAAGCTTGACGACATTTTAAATATATTCTGCTACTAATCAAGTGTAATAAAAGGTTCTTTTGGCGTTTCTTGGATGCGCAGAGCCTAAAATTTAAACCTAGCGAAATAAGCTTCGAAAAAGGATTTGAAGAAAATGTTACCAAAAGTGTGTAGGATGAATCATAAAAATTTGGTGTTTGCGCTCTTGAAAACTATCCAAAACAAGCTGGGCGCAATTCTGGACGTATTTTGCGACTATTTAACTGCATTGATAGGGTGTTTTTTGCTATTGCGGGATGCGCAAAAGCCAAAATGTCTACTTACTTTAGTAAGCCCAATCAGAGTTTGCCCGGAAACGTTAAAAAAAAAAGGTTTGGATTGAACCTGAAACTTTTTTGTTTGCGCGCCTAAAAATTCTCTAAAAACAAGCTTGATGAGATTTTAAATATATTCTGCAACTAATCAAGTGTAATGAAAGGTTCTTTTGGCGTTTCTTGGATGCGCAGAGCCTAAAATTTAAACCTAGCGAAATAAGCTTCGAAAAAGGATTTGAAGAAAATGTTACCAAAAGTGTGTAGGATGAATCATAAAAATTTGGTGTTTGCGCTCTTGAAAACTATCCAAAACAAGCTGGGCGCAATTCTGGACGTGTTTTGCGACTATTTAACTGCAATGATAGGGTGTTTTTTGCTATTGCGGGATGCGCAAAAGCCAAAATGTCTACTTACTTTAGTAAGCCCAATCAGAGTTTGCCCGGAAACGTTAAAAAAAAAAGGTTCGGATTAAACCTGAAACTTTTTTGTTTGCGCGCCTAAAAATTCTCTAAAAACAAGCTTGACGACATTTTAAATATATTCTGCAACTAATCAAGTGTAATGAAAGGTTCTTTTGGCGTTTCTTGGATGCGCAGAGCCTAAAATTTAAACCTAGCGAAATAAGCTTCGAAAAAGGATTTGAAGAAGATGTTACCAAAAGTGTGTAGGATGAATCATAAAAATTTGGTGTTTGCGCTCTTGAAAACTATCCAAAACAAGCTGGGCGCAATTCTGGACGTATTTTGCGACTATTTAACTGCAATGATAGGGTGTTTTTTGCTATTGCGGGATGCGCAAAAGCCAAAATGTCTACTTACTTTAGTAAGCCCAATCAGAGTTTGCCCGGAAACGTTGAAAAAAAAAAAGGTTCGGATTAAACCTGAAACTTTTTTGTTTGCGCGCCTAAAAATTCTCTAAAAACAAGCTTGACGACATTTGAAATATATTCTGCAACTAATCAGGTGTAATGAAAGGTTCTTTTGGCGTTTCTTGGATGCGCAGAGCCTAAAATTTAAACCTAGCGAAATAAGCTTCGAAAAAGGATTTGAAGAAAATGTTACCAAAAGTGTGTAGGGTGAATCATAAAAATTTCGTGTTTGCGCTCTTGAAAACCATCCAAAACAAGCTGGGCGCAATTCTGGACGTATTTTGCGACTATTTAACTGCAATGATAGGGTGTTTTTTGCTATTGCGGGATGCGCAAAAGCCAAAATGTCTACTTACTTTAGTAAGCCCAATCAGAGTTTGCCCGGAAACGTTAAAAAAAAAAGGTTCGGATTAAACCTGAAACTTTTTTGTTTGCGCGCCTAAAAATTCTCTAAAACAAGCTTGACGACATTTTAAATATATTCTGCAACTAATCAAGTGTAATGAAAGGTTCTTTTGGCGTTTCTTGGATACGCAGAGCCTAAAATTTAAACCTAGCGAAATAAGCTTCGAAAAAGGATTTGAAGAAAATGTTACCAAAAGTGTGTAGGATGAATCATAAAACTTTCGTGTTTGCGCTCTTGAAAACTATCCAAAACAAGCTGGGCGCAATTCTGGACGTATTTTGCGACTATTTAACTGCAATGATAGGGTGTTTTTTGCTATTGCGGGATGCGCAACAGCCAAAATGTCTACTTACTTTAGTAAGCCCAATCAGAGTTTGCCCGGAAACGTTAAAAAAAAAAGGTTCGGATTAAACCTGAAACTTTTTTGTTTGCGCGCCTAAAAATTCTCTAAAAACAAACTTGACGACATTTTAAATATATTCTGCAACTAATCAAGTGTAATGAAAGGTTCTTTTGGCGTTTCTTGGATGCGCAGAGCCTAAAATTTAAACCAAGCGAAATAAGCTTCGAAAAAGGATTTGAAGAAAATGTTACCAAAAGTGTGTAGGATGAATCATAAAAATTTGGTGTTTCCGCTCTTGAAAACTATCCAAAACAAGCTGGGCGCAATTCTGGACGTATTTTGCGACTATTTAACTGCAATGATAGGGTGTTTTTTGCTATTGCGGGATGCGCAACAGCCAAAATGTCTACTTACTTTAGTAAGCCCAATCAGAGTTTGCCCGGAAACGTTTAAAAAAAAAGGTTCGGATTAAACCTGAAACTTTTTTGTTTCCGCGCCTAAAAATTCTCTAAAAACAAGCTTGACAACATTTTAAATATATTCTGCAACTAATCAAGTTTAATGAAAGGTTCTTTTGGCGTTTCTTCGATGCGCAGAGCCTAAAATTTAAACCTAGCGAAATAAGCTTCGAAAAAGGATTTGAAGAAAATGTTATCAAAAGTGTGTAGGATGAATCATAAAAATTTCGTGTTTGCGCTCTTGAAAACTATCCAAAACAAGCTGGGCGCAATTCTGGACGTATTTTGCGACTATTTAACTGCAATGATAGGGTGTTTTTTGCTATTGCAGGATGCGCAAAAGCCAAAATGTCTAGTTACTTTAGTAAGCCCAATCAGAGTTTGCCCGGAAACGTTTAAAAAAAAAGGTTCGGATTAAACCTGAAACTTTTTTGTTTGCGCGCCTAAAAATTCTCTAAAAACAAGCTTGACGACATTTTAAATATATTCTGCAATTAATCAAGTGTAATGAAAGGTTCTTTTCGCGTTTCTTGGATGCGCAGAGCCTAAAATTTAAACTTAGCGAAATAAGCTTCGAAAAAGGATTTGAAGAAAATGTTACCAAAAGTGTGTAGGATGAATCATAAAAATTTCGTGTTTGCGCTTTTGAAAACTATCCAAAACAAGCTGGGCGCAATTCTGGACGTATTTTGCGACTATTTAACTGCAATGATAGGGTGTTTTTTGCTATTGCGGGATGCGCAAAAGCCAAAATGTCTACTTACTTTAGTAAGCCCAATCGGAGTTTGCCCGGAAACGTTTAAAAAAAAAGGTTCGGATTAAACCTGAAACTTTTTTGTTTGCGCGCCTAAAAATTCTCTAAAAACAAGCTTGACGACATTTTAAATATATTCTGCAACTAATCAAGTGTAATGAAAGGTTCTTTTGGCGTTTCTTGGATGCGCAGAGGCTAAAATTTAAACCTAGCGAAATAAGCTTCGAAAAAGGATTTGAAGAAAATGTTACCAAAAGTGTGTAGGATGAATCATAAAAATTTGGTGTTTGCGCTCTTGAAAACTATCCAAAACAAGCTGGGCGCAATTCTGGACGTATTTTGCGACTATTTAACTGCAATGATAGGGTGTTTTTTGCTATTGCGGGATGCGCAAAAGCCAAAATGTCTAGTTACTTTAGTAAGCCCAATCAGAGTTTGCCCGGAAACGTTAAAAAAAAAATGTTCGGATTAAACCTGAAACTTTTTTGTTTGCGCGCCTAAAAATTCTCTAAAAACAAGCTTGACGACATTTTAAATATATTCTGCAACTAATCAAGTGTAATGAAAGGTTCTTTTGGCGTTTCTTGGATGCGCAGAGCCTAAAATTTAAACCTAGCGAAATAAGCTTCGAAAAAGGAATTGAAGAAAGTGTTACCAAAAGAGTGTAGGATGAATCATAAAAATTTGGTGTTTGCGCTCTTGAAAACTATCCAAAACAAGCTGGCCGCAATTCTGGACGTATTTTGCGACTATTTAACTGCAATGATAGGGTGTTTTTTGCTATTGCGGGATGCGCAAAAGCCAAAATGTCTACTTACTTTAGTAAGCCCAATCAGAGTTTGCCCGGAAACGTTAAAAAAAAAAGGTTCGGATTAAACCTGAAACTTTTTTGTTTGCGCGCCTAAAAACTCTCTAAAAACAAGCTTGACGACATTTTAAATATATTCTGCAACTAATCAAGTGTAATGAAAGGTTCTTTTGGCGTTTCTTGGATGCGCAGAGCCTAAAATTTAAACCTAGCGAAATAAGCTTCGAAAAAGGATTTGAAGAAAATGTTACCAAAAGTGTGTAGGATGAATCCTAAAAATTTGGTGTTTGCGCTCTTGAAAACTATCCAAAACAAGCTGGGCGCAATTCTGGACGTATTTTGCGACTATTTAACTGCAATGATAGGGTGTTTTTTGCTATTGCGGGATGCGCAAAAGCCAAAATGTCTACTTACTTTAGTAAGCCCAATCAGAGTTTGCCCGGAAACGTTGAAAAAAAAAGGTTCGGATTAAACCTGAAACTTTTTTGTTTGCGCGCCTAAAAATTCTCTAAAAACAAGCTTGACGACATTTGAAATATATTCTGCAACTAATCAGGTGTAATGAAAGGTTCTTTTGGCGTTTCTTGGATGCGCAGAGCCTAAAATTTAAACCTAGCGAAATAAGCTTCGAAAAAAGATTTGAAGAAAATGTTACCAAAAGTGTGTAGGGTGAATCATAAAAATTTCGTGTTTGCGCTCTTGAAAACTATCCAAAACAAGCTGGGCGCAATTCTGGACGTATTTTGCGACTATTTAACTGCAATGATAGGGTGTTTTTTGCTATTGCGGGATGCGCAAAAGCCAAAATGTCTACTTACTTTAGTAAGCCCAATCAGAGTTTGCCCGGAAACGTTAAAAAAAAAAGGTTCGGATTAAACCTGAAACTTTTTTGTTTGCGCGCCTAAAAATTCTCTAAAACAAGCTTGACGACATTTTAAATATATTCTGCAACTAATCAAGTGTAATGAAAGGTTCTTTTGGCGTTTCTTGGATGCGCAGAGCCTAAAATTTAAACCTAGCGAAATAAGCTTCGAAAAAGGATTTGAAGAAAATGTTACCAAAAGTGTGTAGGATGAATCATAAAAATTTGGTGTTTGCGCTCTTGAAAACTATCCAAAACAAGCTGGGCGCAATTCTGGACGTATTTTGCGACTATTTAACTGCAATGATAGGGTGTTTTTTGCTATTGCGGGATGCGCAAAAGCCAAAATTTCTACTTACTTTAGTAAGCCCAATCAGAGTTTTCCCGGAAACGTTAAAAAAAAAGGGTTCGGATTAAACCTGAAACTTTTTTGTTTGCGCGCCTAAAAATTCTCTAAAAACAAGCTTGACGACATTTGAAATATATTCTGCAACTAATCAAGTGTAATGAAAGGTTCTTTTGGCGTTTCTTGGATGCGCAGAGCCTAAAATTTAAACCTAGCGAAATAAGCTTCGAAAAAGGATTTGAAGAAAATGTTACCAAAAGTGTGTAGGATGAATCATAAAAATTTCGTGTTTGCGCTCTTGAAAACTATCCAAAACAAGCTGGGCGCAATTCTGGACGTATTTTGCGACTATTTAACTGCAATGATAGGGTGTTTTTTGCTATTGCGGGATGCGCAAAAGCCAAAATGTCTACTTACTTTAGTAAGCCCAATCAGAGTTTGCCCGGAAACGTTAAAAAAAAAAGGTTCGGATTAAACCTGAAACTTTTTTGTTTGCGCGCCTAAAAATTCTCTAAAAACAAGCTTGACGACATTTTAAATATATTCTGCAACTAATCAAGTGTAATGAAAGGTTCTTTTGGCGTTTCTTGGATGCGCAGAGCCTAAAATTTAAACCTAGCGAAATAAGCTTCGAAAAAGGATTTGAAGAAAATGTTACCAAAAGTGTGTAGGATGAATCATAAAACTTTCGTGTTTGCGCTCTTGAAAACTATCCAGAACAAGCTGGGCGCAATTCTGGACGAATTTTGCGACTATTTAACTGCAATGATAGGGTGTTTTTTGCTATTGCGGGATGCGCAAAAGCCAAAATGTCTACTTACTTTAGTAAGCCCAATCAGAGTTTGCCCGGAAACGTTTAAAAAAAAAGGTTCGGATTAAACCTGAAACTTTTTTGTTTGCGTGCCTAAAAATTCTCTAAAAACAAACTTGACGACATTTTAAATATATTCTGCAACTAATCAAGTGTAATGAAAGGTTCTTTTGGCGTTTCTTGGATGCGCAGAGCCTAAAATTTAAACCTAGCGAAATAAGCTTCGAAAAAGGATTTGAAGAAAATGTTACCAAAAGTGTGTAGGATGAATCATAAAAATTTGGTGTTTGCGCTCTTGAAAACTATCCAAAACAAGCTGGGCGCAATTCTGGACGTATTTTGCGACTATTTAACTGCAATGATAGGGTGTTTTTTGCTATTGCGGGATGCGCAAAAGCCAAAATGTCTACTTACTTTAGTAAGCCCAATCAGAGTTTGCCCGGAAACGTTAAAAAAAAAAGGTTCGGATTAAACCTGAAACTTTTTTGTTTGCGCGCCTAAAAATTCTCTAAAAACAAGCTTGACGACATTTTAAATATATTCTGGAACTAATCAAGTGTAATGAAAGGTTCTTTTGGCGTTTCTTGGATGCGCAGAGCCTAAAATTTAAACCTAGCGAAATAAGCTTCGAAAAAGGATTTGAAGAAAATGTTACCAAAAGTGTGTAGGATGAATCATAAAAATTTGGTGTTTGCGCTCTTGAAAACTATCCAAAACAAGCTGGGCGCAATTCTGGACGTATTTTGCGACTATTTAACTGCAATGATAGGGTGTTTTTTGCTATTGCGGGATGCGCAAAAGCCAAAATGTCTACTTACTTTAGTAAGCCCAATCAGAGTTTGCCCGGAAACGTTAAAAAAAAAAGGTTCGGATTAAACCTGAAACTTTTTTGTTTGCGCGCCTAAAAATTCTCTAAAAACAAGCTTGACGACATTTTAAATATATTCTGCAACTAATCAAGTTTAATGAAAGGTTCTTTTGGCGTTTCTTCGATGCGCAGAGCCTAAAATTTAAACCTAGCGAAATAAGCTTCGAAAAAGGATTTGAAGAAAATGTTATCAAAAGTGTGTAGGATGAATCATAAAAATTTCGTGTTTGCGCTCTTGAAAACTATCCAAAACAAGCTGGGCGCAATTCTGGACGTATTTTGCGACTATTTAACTGCAATGATAGGGTGTTTTTTGCTATTGCAGGATGCGCAAAAGCCAAAATGTCTAGTTACTTTAGTAAGCCCAATCAGAGTTTGCCCGGAAACGTTTAAAAAAAAAGGTTCGGATTAAACCTGAAACTTTTTTGTTTGCGCGCCTAAAAATTCTCTAAAAACAAGCTTGACGACATTTTAAATATATTCTGCAATTAATCAAGTGTAATGAAAGGTTCTTTTCGCGTTTCTTGGATGCGCAGAGCCTAAAATTTAAACTTAGCGAAATAAGCTTCGAAAAAGGATTTGAAGAAAATGTTACCAAAAGTGTGTAGGATGAATCATAAAAATTTCGTGTTTGCGCTTTTGAAAACTATCCAAAACAAGCTGGGCGCAATTCTGGACGTATTTTGCGACTATTTAACTGCAATGATAGGGTGTTTTTTGCTATTGCGGGATGCGCAAAAGCCAAAATGTCTACTTACTTTAGTAAGCCCAATCGGAGTTTGCCCGGAAACGTTTAAAAAAAAAGGTTCGGATTAAACCTGAAACTTTTTTGTTTGCGCGCCTAAAAATTCTCTAAAAACAAGCTTGACGACATTTTAAATATATTCTGCAACTAATCAAGTGTAATGAAAGGTTCTTTTGGCGTTTCTTGGATGCGCAGAGCCTAAAATTTAAACCTAGCGAAATAAGCTTCGAAAAAGGATTTGAAGAAAATGTTACCAAAAGTGTGTAGGATGAATCATAAAAATTTGGTGTTTGCGCTCTTGAAAACTATCCAAAACAAGCTGGGCGCAATTCTGGACGTATTTTGCGACTATTTAACTGCAATGATAGGGTGTTTTTTGCTATTGCGGGATGCGCAAAAGCCAAAATGTCTACTTACTTTAGTAAGCCCAATCAGAGTTTGCCCGGAAACGTTTAAAAAAAAAGGTTCGGATTAAACCTGAAACTTTTTTGTTTGCGCGCCTAAAAATTCTCTAAAAACAAGCTTGACGACATTTTAAATATATTCTGCAACTAATCAAGTGTAATGAAAGGTTCTTTTGGCGTTTCTTGGATGCGCAGAGCCTAAAATTTAAACCTAGCGAAATAAGCTTCGAAAAAGGATTTGAAGAAAGTGTTACCAAAAGTGTGTAGGATGAATCATAAAAATTTCGTGTTTCCGCTCTTGAAAACTATCCAAAAACAAGCTGGGCGGAATTCTGGACCTATTTTGCGACTATTTAACTGCAATGATAGGGTGTTTTTTGCTATTGCGGGATGCGCAAAAGCCAAAATTTCTACTTACTTTAGTAAGCCCAATCAGAGTTTGCCCGGAAACGTTAAAAAAAAAAGGTTCGGATTAAACCTGAAACTTTTTTGTTTGCGCGCCTAAAAATTCTCTAAAAACAAGCTTGACGACATTTTAAATATATTCTGCAACTAATCAAGTGTAATGAAAGGTTCTTTTGGCGTTTCTTGGATGCGCAGAGCCTAAAATTTAAACCTAGCGAAATAAGCTTCGAAAAAGGAATTGAAGAAAGTGTTACCAAAAGAGTGTAGGATGAATCATAAAAATTTGGTGTTTGCGCTCTTGAAAACTATCCAAAACAAGCTGGCCGCAATTCTGGACGTATTTTGCGACTATTTAACTGCAATGATAGGGTGTTTTTTGCTATTGCGGGATGCGCAAAAGCCAAAATGTCTACTTACTTTAGTAAGCCCAATCAGAGTTTGCCCGGAAACGTTAAAAAAAAAAGGTTCGGACTAAACCTGAAACTTTTTTGTTTGCGCGCCTAAAAATTCTCTAAAAACAAGCTTGACGACATTTTAAATATATTCTGCAACTAATCAAGTGTAATGAAAGGTCCTTTTGGCGTTTCTTGGATACGCAGAGCCTAAAATTTAAACCTAGCGAAATAAGCTTCGAAAAAGGATTTGAAGAAAATGTTACCAAAAGTGTGTAGGATGAATCATAAAACTTTCGTGTTTGCGCTCTTGAAAACTATCCAAAACAAGCTGGGCGCAATTCTGGACGTATTTTGCGACTATTTAACTGCAATGATAGGGTGTTTTTTGCTATTGCGGGATGCGCAAAAGCCAAAATGTCTACTTACTTTAGTAAGCCCAATCAGAGTTTGCCCGGAAACGTTAAAAAAAAAAGGTTCGGATTAAACCTGAAACTTTTTTGTTTGCGCGCCTAAAAATTCTCTAAAAACAAACTTGACGACATTTTAAATATATTCTGCAACTAATCAAGTGTAATGAAAGGTTCTTTTGGCGTTTCTTGGATGCGCAGAGCCTAAAATTTAAACCAAGCGAAATAAGCTTCGAAAAAGGATTTGAAGAAAATGTTACCAAAAGTGTGTAGGATGAATCATAAAAATTTGGTGTTTGCGCTCTTGAAAACTATCCAAAACAAGCTGGGCGCAATTCTGGACGTATTTTGCGACTATTTAACTGCAATGATAGGGTGTTTTTTGCTATTGCGGGATGCGCAACAGCCAAAATGTCTACTTACTTTAGTAAGCCCAATCAGAGTTTGCCCGGAAACGTTTAAAAAAAAAGGTTCGGATTAAACCTGAAACTTTTTTGTTTGCGCGCCTAAAAATTCTCTAAAAACAAGCTTGACGACATTTTAAATATATTCTGCAACTAATCAAGTTTAATGAAAGGTTCTTTTGGCGTTTCTTCGATGCGCAGAGCCTAAAATTTAAACCTAGCGAAATAAGCTTCGAAAAAGGATTTGAAGAAAATGTTATCAAAAGTGTGTAGGATGAATCATAAAAATTTCGTGTTTGCGCTCTTGAAAACTATCCAAAACAAGCTGGGCGCAATTCTGGACGTATTTTGCGACTATTTAACTGCAATGATAGGGTGTTTTTTGCTATTGCAGGATGCGCAAAAGCCAAAATGTCTAGTTACTTTAGTAAGCCCAATCAGAGTTTGCCCGGAAACGTTTAAAAAAAAAGGTTCGGATTAAACCTGAAACTTTTTTGTTTGCGCGCCTAAAAATTCTCTAAAAACAAGCTTGACGACATTTTAAATATATTCTGCAATTAATCAAGTGTAATGAAAGGTTCTTTTCGCGTTTCTTGGATGCGCAGAGCCTAAAATTTAAACTTAGCGAAATAAGCTTCGAAAAAGGATTTGAAGAAAATGTTACCAAAAGTGTGTAGGATGAATCATAAAAATTTCGTGTTTGCGCTTTTGAAAACTATCCAAAACAAGCTGGGCGCAATTCTGGACGTATTTTGCGACTATTTAACTGCAATGATAGGGTGTTTTTTGCTATTGCGGGATGCGCAAAAGCCAAAATGTCTACTTACTTTAGTAAGCCCAATCGGAGTTTGCCCGGAAACGTTTAAAAAAAAAGGTTCGGATTAAACCTGAAACTTTTTTGTTTGCGCGCCTAAAAATTCTCTAAAAACAAGCTTGACGACATTTTAAATATATTCTGCAACTAATCAAGTGTAATGAAAGGTTCTTTTGGCGTTTCTTGGATGCGCAGAGCCTAAAATTTAAACCTAGCGAAATAAGCTTCGAAAAAGGATTTGAAGAAAATGTTACCAAAAGTGTGTAGGATGAATCATAAAAATTTGGTGTTTGCGCTCTTGAAAACTATCCAAAACAAGCTGGGCGCAATTCTGGACGTATTTTGCGACTATTTAACTGCAATGATAGGGTGTTTTTTGCTATTGCGGGATGCGCAAAAGCCAAAATGTCTACTTACTTTAGTAAGCCCAATCAGAGTTTGCCCGGAAACGTTGAAAAAAAAAAAGGTTCGGATTAAACCTGAAACTTTTTTGTTTGCGCGCCTAAAAATTCTCTAAAAACAAGCTTGACGACATTTGAAATATATTCTGCAACTAATCAGGTGTAATGAAAGGTTCTTTTGGCGTTTCTTGGATGCGCAGAGCCTAAAATTTAAACCTAGCGAAATAAGCTTCGAAAAAGGATTTGAAGAAAATGTTACCAAAAGTGTGTAGGGTGAATCATAAAAATTTCGTGTTTGCGCTCTTGAAAACCATCCAAAACAAGCTGGGCGCAATTCTGGACGTATTTTGCGACTATTTAACTGCAATGATAGGGTGTTTTTTGCTATTGCGGGATGCGCAAAAGCCAAAATGTCTACTTACTTTAGTAAGCCCAATCAGAGTTTGCCCGGAAACGTTAAAAAAAAAAGGTTCGGATTAAACCTGAAACTTTTTTGTTTGCGCGCCTAAAAATTCTCTAAAACAAGCTTGACGACATTTTAAATATATTCTGCAACTAATCAAGTGTAATGAAAGGTTCTTTTGGCGTTTCTTGGATACGCAGAGCCTAAAATTTAAACCTAGCGAAATAAGCTTCGAAAAAGGATTTGAAGAAAATGTTACCAAAAGTGTGTAGGATGAATCATAAAACTTTCGTGTTTGCGCTCTTGAAAACTATCCAAAACAAGCTGGGCGCAATTCTGGACGTATTTTGCGACTATTTAACTGCAATGATAGGGTGTTTTTTGCTATTGCGGGATGCGCAACAGCCAAAATGTCTACTTACTTTAGTAAGCCCAATCAGAGTTTGCCCGGAAACGTTAAAAAAAAAAGGTTCGGATTAAACCTGAAACTTTTTTGTTTGCGCGCCTAAAAATTCTCTAAAAACAAACTTGACGACATTTTAAATATATTCTGCAACTAATCAAGTGTAATGAAAGGTTCTTTTGGCGTTTCTTGGATGCGCAGAGCCTAAAATTTAAACCAAGCGAAATAAGCTTCGAAAAAGGATTTGAAGAAAATGTTACCAAAAGTGTGTAGGATGAATCATAAAAATTTGGTGTTTCCGCTCTTGAAAACTATCCAAAACAAGCTGGGCGCAATTCTGGACGTATTTTGCGACTATTTAACTGCAATGATAGGGTGTTTTTTGCTATTGCGGGATGCGCAACAGCCAAAATGTCTACTTACTTTAGTAAGCCCAATCAGAGTTTGCCCGGAAACGTTTAAAAAAAAAGGTTCGGATTAAACCTGAAACTTTTTTGTTTCCGCGCCTAAAAATTCTCTAAAAACAAGCTTGACGACATTTTAAATATATTCTGCAACTAATCAAGTTTAATGAAAGGTTCTTTTGGCGTTTCTTCGATGCGCAGAGCCTAAAATTTAAACCTAGCGAAATAAGCTTCGAAAAAGGATTTGAAGAAAATGTTATCAAAAGTGTGTAGGATGAATCATAAAAATTTCGTGTTTGCGCTCTTGAAAACTATCCAAAACAAGCTGGGCGCAATTCTGGACGTATTTTGCGACTATTTAACTGCAATGATAGGGTGTTTTTTGCTATTGCAGGATGCGCAAAAGCCAAAATGTCTAGTTACTTTAGTAAGCCCAATCAGAGTTTGCCCGGAAACGTTTAAAAAAAAAGGTTCGGATTAAACCTGAAACTTTTTTGTTTGCGCGCCTAAAAATTCTCTAAAAACAAGCTTGACGACATTTTAAATATATTCTGCAATTAATCAAGTGTAATGAAAGGTTCTTTTCGCGTTTCTTGGATGCGCAGAGCCTAAAATTTAAACTTAGCGAAATAAGCTTCGAAAAAGGATTTGAAGAAAATGTTACCAAAAGTGTGTAGGATGAATCATAAAAATTTCGTGTTTGCGCTTTTGAAAACTATCCAAAACAAGCTGGGCGCAATTCTGGACGTATTTTGCGACTATTTAACTGCAATGATAGGGTGTTTTTTGCTATTGCGGGATGCGCAAAAGCCAAAATGTCTACTTACTTTAGTAAGCCCAATCGGAGTTTGCCCGGAAACGTTTAAAAAAAAAGGTTCGGATTAAACCTGAAACTTTTTTGTTTGCGCGCCTAAAAATTCTCTAAAAACAAGCTTGACGACATTTTAAATATATTCTGCAAATAATCAAGTGTAATGAAAGGTTCTTTTGGCGTTTCTTGGATGCGCAGAGGCTAAAATTTAAACCTAGCGAAATAAGCTTCGAAAAAGGATTTGAAGAAAATGTTACCAAAAGTGTGTAGGATGAATCATAAAAATTTGGTGTTTGCGCTCTTGAAAACTATCCAAAACAAGCTGGGCGCAATTCTGGACGTATTTTGCGACTATTTAACTGCAATGATAGGGTGTTTTTTGCTATTGCGGGATGCGCAAAAGCCAAAATGTCTACTTACTTTAGTAAGCCCAATCAGAGTTTGCCCGGAAACGTTTAAAAAAAAAGGTTCGGATTAAACCTGAAACTTTTTTGTTTGCGCGCCTAAAAATTCTCTAAAAACAAGCTTGACGACATTTTAAATATATTCTGCAACTAATCAAGTGTAATGAAAGGTTCTTTTGGCGTTTCTTGGATGCGCAGAGCCTAAAATTTAAACCTAGCGAAATAAGCTTCGAAAAAGGATTTGAAGAAAGTGTTACCAAAAGTGTGTAGGATGAATCATAAAAATTTCGTGTTTCCGCTCTTGAAAACTATCCAAAAACAAGCTGGGCGGAATTCTGGACCTATTTTGCGACTATTTAACTGCAATGATAGGGTGTTTTTTGCTATTGCGGGATGCGCAAAAGCCAAAATTTCTACTTACTTTAGTAAGCCCAATCAGAGTTTGCCCGGAAACGTTAAAAAAAAAATGTTCGGATTAAACCTGAAACTTTTTTGTTTGCGCGCCTAAAAATTCTCTAAAAACAAGCTTGACGACATTTTAAATATATTCTGCAACTAATCAAGTGTAATGAAAGGTTCTTTTGGCGTTTCTTGGATGCGCAGAGCCTAAAATTTAAACCTAGCGAAATAAGCTTCGAAAAAGGAATTGAAGAAAGTGTTACCAAAAGAGTGTAGGATGAATCATAAAAATTTGGTGTTTGCGCTCTTGAAAACTATCCAAAACAAGCTGGCCGCAATTCTGGACGTATTTTGCGACTATTTAACTGCAATGATAGGGTGTTTTTTGCTATTGCGGGATGCGCAAAAGCCAAAATGTCTACTTACTTTAGTAAGCCCAATCAGAGTTTGCCCGGAAACGTTAAAAAAAAAAGGTTCGGATTAAACCTGAAACTTTTTTGTTTGCGCGCCTAAAAACTCTCTAAAAACAAGCTTGACGACATTTTAAATATATTCTGCAACTAATCAAGTGTAATGAAAGGTTCTTTTGGCGTTTCTTGGATGCGCAGAGCCTAAAATTTAAACCTAGCGAAATAAGCTTCGAAAAAGGATTTGAAGAAAATGTTACCAAAAGTGTGTAGGATGAATCCTAAAAATTTGGTGTTTGCGCTCTTGAAAACTATCCAAAACAAGCTGGGCGCAATTCTGGACGTATTTTGCGACTATTTAACTGCAATGATAGGGTGTTTTTTGCTATTGCGGGATGCGCAAAAGCCAAAATGTCTACTTACTTTAGTAAGCCCAATCAGAGTTTGCCCGGAAACGTTGAAAAAAAAAGGTTCGGATTAAACCTGAAACTTTTTTGTTTGCGCGCCTAAAAATTCTCTAAAAACAAGCTTGACGACATTTGAAATATATTCTGCAACTAATCAGGTGTAATGAAAGGTTCTTTTGGCGTTTCTTGGATGCGCAGAGCCTAAAATTTAAACCTAGCGAAATAAGCTTCGAAAAAAGATTTGAAGAAAATGTTACCAAAAGTGTGTAGGGTGAATCATAAAAATTTCGTGTTTGCGCTCTTGAAAACTATCCAAAACAAGCTGGGCGCAATTCTGGACGTATTTTGCGACTATTTAACTGCAATGATAGGGTGTTTTTTGCTATTGCGGGATGCGCAAAAGCCAAAATGTCTACTTACTTTAGTAAGCCCAATCAGAGTTTGCCCGGAAACGTTAAAAAAAAAAGGTTCGGATTAAACCTGAAACTTTTTTGTTTGCGCGCCTAAAAATTCTCTAAAACAAGCTTGACGACATTTTAAATATATTCTGCAACTAATCAAGTGTAATGAAAGGTTCTTTTGGCGTTTCTTGGATGCGCAGAGCCTAAAATTTAAACCTAGCGAAATAAGCTTCGAAAAAGGATTTGAAGAAAATGTTACCAAAAGTGTGTAGGATGAATCATAAAAATTTGGTGTTTGCGCTCTTGAAAACTATCCAAAACAAGCTGGGCGCAATTCTGGACGTATTTTGCGACTATTTAACTGCAATGATAGGGTGTTTTTTGCTATTGCGGGATGCGCAAAAGCCAAAATTTCTACTTACTTTAGTAAGCCCAATCAGAGTTTTCCCGGAAACGTTAAAAAAAAAGGGTTCGGATTAAACCTGAAACTTTTTTGTTTGCGCGCCTAAAAATTCTCTAAAAACAAGCTTGACGACATTTGAAATATATTCTGCAACTAATCAAGTGTAATGAAAGGTTCTTTTGGCGTTTCTTGGATGCGCAGAGCCTAAAATTTAAACCTAGCGAAATAAGCTTCGAAAAAGGATTTGAAGAAAATGTTACCAAAAGTGTGTAGGATGAATCATAAAAATTTCGTGTTTGCGCTCTTGAAAACTATCCAAAACAAGCTGGGCGCAATTCTGGACGTATTTTGCGACTATTTAACTGCAATGATAGGGTGTTTTTTGCTATTGCGGGATGCGCAAAAGCCAAAATGTCTACTTACTTTAGTAAGCCCAATCAGAGTTTGCCCGGAAACGTTAAAAAAAAAAGGTTCGGATTAAACCTGAAACTTTTTTGTTTGCGCGCCTAAAAATTCTCTAAAAACAAGCTTGACGACATTTTAAATATATTCTGCAACTAATCAAGTGTAATGAAAGGTTCTTTTGGCGTTTCTTGGATGCGCAGAGCCTAAAATTTAAACCTAGCGAAATAAGCTTCGAAAAAGGATTTGAAGAAAATGTTACCAAAAGTGTGTAGGATGAATCATAAAACTTTCGTGTTTGCGCTCTTGAAAACTATCCAGAACAAGCTGGGCGCAATTCTGGACGAATTTTGCGACTATTTAACTGCAATGATAGGGTGTTTTTTGCTATTGCGGGATGCGCAAAAGCCAAAATGTCTACTTACTTTAGTAAGCCCAATCAGAGTTTGCCCGGAAACGTTTAAAAAAAAAGGTTCGGATTAAACCTGAAACTTTTTTGTTTGCGTGCCTAAAAATTCTCTAAAAACAAACTTGACGACATTTTAAATATATTCTGCAACTAATCAAGTGTAATGAAAGGTTCTTTTGGCGTTTCTTGGATGCGCAGAGCCTAAAATTTAAACCTAGCGAAATAAGCTTCGAAAAAGGATTTGAAGAAAATGTTACCAAAAGTGTGTAGGATGAATCATAAAAATTTGGTGTTTGCGCTCTTGAAAACTATCCAAAACAAGCTGGGCGCAATTCTGGACGTATTTTGCGACTATTTAACTGCAATGATAGGGTGTTTTTTGCTATTGCGGGATGCGCAAAAGCCAAAATGTCTACTTACTTTAGTAAGCCCAATCAGAGTTTGCCCGGAAACGTTAAAAAAAAAAGGTTCGGATTAAACCTGAAACTTTTTTGTTTGCGCGCCTAAAAATTCTCTAAAAACAAGCTTGACGACATTTTAAATATATTCTGGAACTAATCAAGTGTAATGAAAGGTTCTTTTGGCGTTTCTTGGATGCGCAGAGCCTAAAATTTAAACCTAGCGAAATAAGCTTCGAAAAAGGATTTGAAGAAAATGTTACCAAAAGTGTGTAGGATGAATCATAAAAATTTGGTGTTTGCGCTCTTGAAAACTATCCAAAACAAGCTGGGCGCAATTCTGGACGTATTTTGCGACTATTTAACTGCAATGATAGGGTGTTTTTTGCTATTGCGGGATGCGCAAAAGCCAAAATGTCTACTTACTTTAGTAAGCCCAATCAGAGTTTGCCCGGAAACGTTAAAAAAAAAAGGTTCGGATTAAACCTGAAACTTTTTTGTTTGCGCGCCTAAAAATTCTCTAAAAACAAGCTTGACGACATTTTAAATATATTCTGCAACTAATCAAGTTTAATGAAAGGTTCTTTTGGCGTTTCTTCGATGCGCAGAGCCTAAAATTTAAACCTAGCGAAATAAGCTTCGAAAAAGGATTTGAAGAAAATGTTATCAAAAGTGTGTAGGATGAATCATAAAAATTTCGTGTTTGCGCTCTTGAAAACTATCCAAAACAAGCTGGGCGCAATTCTGGACGTATTTTGCGACTATTTAACTGCAATGATAGGGTGTTTTTTGCTATTGCAGGATGCGCAAAAGCCAAAATGTCTAGTTACTTTAGTAAGCCCAATCAGAGTTTGCCCGGAAACGTTTAAAAAAAAAGGTTCGGATTAAACCTGAAACTTTTTTGTTTGCGCGCCTAAAAATTCTCTAAAAACAAGCTTGACGACATTTTAAATATATTCTGCAATTAATCAAGTGTAATGAAAGGTTCTTTTCGCGTTTCTTGGATGCGCAGAGCCTAAAATTTAAACTTAGCGAAATAAGCTTCGAAAAAGGATTTGAAGAAAATGTTACCAAAAGTGTGTAGGATGAATCATAAAAATTTCGTGTTTGCGCTTTTGAAAACTATCCAAAACAAGCTGGGCGCAATTCTGGACGTATTTTGCGACTATTTAACTGCAATGATAGGGTGTTTTTTGCTATTGCGGGATGCGCAAAAGCCAAAATGTCTACTTACTTTAGTAAGCCCAATCGGAGTTTGCCCGGAAACGTTTAAAAAAAAAGGTTCGGATTAAACCTGAAACTTTTTTGTTTGCGCGCCTAAAAATTCTCTAAAAACAAGCTTGACGACATTTTAAATATATTCTGCAACTAATCAAGTGTAATGAAAGGTTCTTTTGGCGTTTCTTGGATGCGCAGAGCCTAAAATTTAAACCTAGCGAAATAAGCTTCGAAAAAGGATTTGAAGAAAATGTTACCAAAAGTGTGTAGGATGAATCATAAAAATTTGGTGTTTGCGCTCTTGAAAACTATCCAAAACAAGCTGGGCGCAATTCTGGACGTATTTTGCGACTATTTAACTGCAATGATAGGGTGTTTTTTGCTATTGCGGGATGCGCAAAAGCCAAAATGTCTACTTACTTTAGTAAGCCCAATCAGAGTTTGCCCGGAAACGTTTAAAAAAAAAGGTTCGGATTAAACCTGAAACTTTTTTGTTTGCGCGCCTAAAAATTCTCTAAAAACAAGCTTGACGACATTTTAAATATATTCTGCAACTAATCAAGTGTAATGAAAGGTTCTTTTGGCGTTTCTTGGATGCGCAGAGCCTAAAATTTAAACCTAGCGAAATAAGCTTCGAAAAAGGATTTGAAGAAAGTGTTACCAAAAGTGTGTAGGATGAATCATAAAAATTTCGTGTTTCCGCTCTTGAAAACTATCCAAAAACAAGCTGGGCGGAATTCTGGACCTATTTTGCGACTATTTAACTGCAATGATAGGGTGTTTTTTGCTATTGCGGGATGCGCAAAAGCCAAAATTTCTACTTACTTTAGTAAGCCCAATCAGAGTTTGCCCGGAAACGTTAAAAAAAAAAGGTTCGGATTAAACCTGAAACTTTTTTGTTTGCGCGCCTAAAAATTCTCTAAAAACAAGCTTGACGACATTTTAAATATATTCTGCAACTAATCAAGTGTAATGAAAGGTTCTTTTGGCGTTTCTTGGATGCGCAGAGCCTAAAATTTAAACCTAGCGAAATAAGCTTCGAAAAAGGAATTGAAGAAAGTGTTACCAAAAGAGTGTAGGATGAATCATAAAAATTTGGTGTTTGCGCTCTTGAAAACTATCCAAAACAAGCTGGCCGCAATTCTGGACGTATTTTGCGACTATTTAACTGCAATGATAGGGTGTTTTTTGCTATTGCGGGATGCGCAAAAGCCAAAATGTCTACTTACTTTAGTAAGCCCAATCAGAGTTTGCCCGGAAACGTTAAAAAAAAAAGGTTCGGACTAAACCTGAAACTTTTTTGTTTGCGCGCCTAAAAATTCTCTAAAAACAAGCTTGACGACATTTTAAATATATTCTGCAACTAATCAAGTGTAATGAAAGGTCCTTTTGGCGTTTCTTGGATACGCAGAGCCTAAAATTTAAACCTAGCGAAATAAGCTTCGAAAAAGGATTTGAAGAAAATGTTACCAAAAGTGTGTAGGATGAATCATAAAACTTTCGTGTTTGCGCTCTTGAAAACTATCCAAAACAAGCTGGGCGCAATTCTGGACGTATTTTGCGACTATTTAACTGCAATGATAGGGTGTTTTTTGCTATTGCGGGATGCGCAAAAGCCAAAATGTCTACTTACTTTAGTAAGCCCAATCAGAGTTTGCCCGGAAACGTTAAAAAAAAAAGGTTCGGATTAAACCTGAAACTTTTTTGTTTGCGCGCCTAAAAATTCTCTAAAAACAAACTTGACGACATTTTAAATATATTCTGCAACTAATCAAGTGTAATGAAAGGTTCTTTTGGCGTTTCTTGGATGCGCAGAGCCTAAAATTTAAACCAAGCGAAATAAGCTTCGAAAAAGGATTTGAAGAAAATGTTACCAAAAGTGTGTAGGATGAATCATAAAAATTTGGTGTTTGCGCTCTTGAAAACTATCCAAAACAAGCTGGGCGCAATTCTGGACGTATTTTGCGACTATTTAACTGCAATGATAGGGTGTTTTTTGCTATTGCGGGATGCGCAACAGCCAAAATGTCTACTTACTTTAGTAAGCCCAATCAGAGTTTGCCCGGAAACGTTTAAAAAAAAAGGTTCGGATTAAACCTGAAACTTTTTTGTTTGCGCGCCTAAAAATTCTCTAAAAACAAGCTTGACGACATTTTAAATATATTCTGCAACTAATCAAGTTTAATGAAAGGTTCTTTTGGCGTTTCTTCGATGCGCAGAGCCTAAAATTTAAACCTAGCGAAATAAGCTTCGAAAAAGGATTTGAAGAAAATGTTATCAAAAGTGTGTAGGATGAATCATAAAAATTTCGTGTTTGCGCTCTTGAAAACTATCCAAAACAAGCTGGGCGCAATTCTGGACGTATTTTGCGACTATTTAACTGCAATGATAGGGTGTTTTTTGCTATTGCAGGATGCGCAAAAGCCAAAATGTCTAGTTACTTTAGTAAGCCCAATCAGAGTTTGCCCGGAAACGTTTAAAAAAAAAGGTTCGGATTAAACCTGAAACTTTTTTGTTTGCGCGCCTAAAAATTCTCTAAAAACAAGCTTGACGACATTTTAAATATATTCTGCAATTAATCAAGTGTAATGAAAGGTTCTTTTCGCGTTTCTTGGATGCGCAGAGCCTAAAATTTAAACTTAGCGAAATAAGCTTCGAAAAAGGATTTGAAGAAAATGTTACCAAAAGTGTGTAGGATGAATCATAAAAATTTCGTGTTTGCGCTTTTGAAAACTATCCAAAACAAGCTGGGCGCAATTCTGGACGTATTTTGCGACTATTTAACTGCAATGATAGGGTGTTTTTTGCTATTGCGGGATGCGCAAAAGCCAAAATGTCTACTTACTTTAGTAAGCCCAATCGGAGTTTGCCCGGAAACGTTTAAAAAAAAAGGTTCGGATTAAACCTGAAACTTTTTTGTTTGCGCGCCTAAAAATTCTCTAAAAACAAGCTTGACGACATTTTAAATATATTCTGCAACTAATCAAGTGTAATGAAAGGTTCTTTTGGCGTTTCTTGGATGCGCAGAGCCTAAAATTTAAACCTAGCGAAATAAGCTTCGAAAAAGGATTTGAAGAAAGTGTTACCAAAAGTGTGTAGGATGAATCATAAAAATTTCGTGTTTCCGCTCTTGAAAACTATCCAAAAACAAGCTGGGCGGAATTCTGGACCTATTTTGCGACTATTTAACTGCAATGATAGGGTGTTTTTTGCTATTGCGGGATGCGCAAAAGCCAAAATTTCTACTTACTTTAGTAAGCCCAATCAGAGTTTGCCCGGAAACGTTAAAAAAAAAAGGTTCGGATTAAACCTGAAACTTTTTTGTTTGCGCGCCTTAAAATTCTCTAAAAACAAGCTTGAGGACATTTTAAATATATTCTGCAACTAATCAAGTGTAATGAAAGGTTCTTTTGGCGTTTCTTGGATGCGCAGAGCCTAAAATTTAAACCTAGCGAAATAAGCTTCGAAAAAGGAATTGAAGAAAGTGTTACCAAAAGAGTGTAGGATGAATCATAAAAATTTGGTGTTTGCGCTCTTGAAAACTATCCAAAACAAGCTGGCCGCAATTCTGGACGTATTTTGCGACTATTTAACTGCAATGATAGGGTGTTTTTTGCTATTGCGGGATGCGCAAAAGCCAAAATGTCTACTTACTTTAGTAAGCCCAATCAGAGTTTGCCCGGAAACGTTAAAAAAAAAAGGTTCGGATTAAACCTGAAACTTTTTTGTTTGCGCGCCTAAAAACTCTCTAAAAACAAGCTTGACGACATTTTAAATATATTCTGCAACTAATCAAGTGTAATGAAAGGTTCTTTTGGCGTTTCTTGGATGCGCAGAGCCTAAAATTTAAACCTAGCGAAATAAGCTTCGAAAAAGGATTTGAAGAAAATGTTACCAAAAGTGTGTAGGATGAATCCTAAAAATTTGGTGTTTGCGCTCTTGAAAACTATCCAAAACAAGCTGGGCGCAATTCTGGACGTATTTTGCGACTATTTAACTGCAATGATAGGGTGTTTTTTGCTATTGCGGGATGCGCAAAAGCCAAAATGTCTACTTACTTTAGTAAGCCCAATCAGAGTTTGCCCGGAAACGTTAAAAAAAAAAGGTTCGGATTAAACCTGAAACTTTTTTGTTTGCGCGCCTAAAAATTCTCTAAAAACAAGCTTGACGACATTTGAAATATATTCTGCAACTAATCAGGTGTAATGAAAGGTTCTTTTGGCGTTTCTTGGATGCGCAGAGCCTAAAATTTAAACCTAGCGAAATAAGCTTCGAAAAAAGATTTGAAGAAAATGTTACCAAAAGTGTGTAGGGTGAATCATAAAAATTTCGTGTTTGCGCTCTTGAAAACTATCCAAAACAAGCTGGGCGCAATTCTGGACGTATTTTGCGACTATTTAACTGCAATGATAGGGTGTTTTTTGCTATTGCAGGATGCGCAAAAGCCAAAATGTCTACTTACTTTAGTAAGCCCAATCAGAGTTTGCCCGGAAACGTTAAAAAAAAAAGGTTCGGATTAAACCTGAAACTTTTTTGTTTGCGCGCCTAAAAATTCTCTAAAAACAAGCTTGACGACATTTTAAATATATTCTGCAACTAATCAAGTGTAATGAAAGGTTCTTTTGGCGTTTCTTGGATGCGCAGAGCCTAAAATTTAAACCTAGCGAAATAAGCTTCGAAAAAGGATTTGAAGAAAATGTTACCAAAAGTGTGTAGGATGAATCATAAAAATTTGGTGTTTGCGCTCTTGAAAACTATCCAAAACAAGCTGGGCGCAATTCTGGACGTATTTTGCGACTATTTAACTGCAATGATAGGGTGTTTTTTGCTATTGCGGGATGCGCAAAAGCCAAAATTTCTACTTACTTTAGTAAGCCCAATCAGAGTTTTCCCGGAAACGTTAAAAAAAAAGGGTTCGGATTAAACCTGAAACTTTTTTGTTTGCGCGCCTAAAAATTCTCTAAAAACAAGCTTGACGACATTTGAAATATATTCTGCAACTAATCAAGTGTAATGAAAGGTTCTTTTGGCGTTTCTTGGATGCGCAGAGCCTAAAATTTAAACCTAGCGAAATAAGCTTCGAAAAAGGATTTGAAGAAAATGTTACCAAAAGTGTGTAGGATGAATCATAAAAATTTCGTGTTTGCGCTCTTGAAAACTATCCAAAACAAGCTGGGCGCAATTCTGGACGTATTTTGCGACTATTTAACTGCAATGATAGGGTGTTTTTTGCTATTGCGGGATGCGCAAAAGCCAAAATGTCTACTTACTTTAGTAAGCCCAATCAGAGTTTGCCCGGAAACGTTAAAAAAAAAAGGTTCGGATTAAACCTGAAACTTTTTTGTTTGCGCGCCTAAAAATTCTCTAAAAACAAGCTTGACGACATTTTAAATATATTCTGCAACTAATCAAGTGTAATGAAAGGTTCTTTTGGCGTTTCTTGGATGCGCAGAGCCTAAAATTTAAACCTAGCGAAATAAGCTTCGAAAAAGGATTTGAAGAAAATGTTACCAAAAGTGTGTAGGATGAATCATAAAACTTTCGTGTTTGCGCTCTTGAAAACTATCCAGAACAAGCTGGGCGCAATTCTGGACGTATTTTGCGACTATTTAACTGCAATGAGAGGGTGTTTTTTGCTATTGCGGGATGCGCAAAAGCCAAAATGTCTACTTACTTTAGTAAGCCCAATCAGAGTTTGCCCGGAAACGTTAAAAAAAAAAGGTTCGGATTAAACCTGAAACTTTTTTGTTTGCGCGCCTAAAAATTCTCTAAAAACAAGCTTGACGACATTTTAAATATATTCTGCAACTAATCAAGTGTAATGAAAGGTTCTTTTCGCGTTTCTTGGATGCGCAGAGCCTAAAATTTAAACCTAGCGAAATAAGCTTCGAAAAAGGATTTGAAGAAAATGTTACCAAAAGTGTGTAGGATGAATCATAAAAATTTGGTGTTTGCGCTCTTGAAAACTATCCAAAACAAGCTGGGCGCAATTCTGGACGTATTTTGCGACTATTTAACTGCAATGATAGGGTGTTTTTTGCTATTGCGGGATGCGCAAAAGCCAAAATGTCTACTTACTTTAGTAAGCCCAATCAGAGTTTGCCCGGAAACGTTAAAAAAAAAAGGTTCGGATTAAACCTGAAACTTTTTTGTTTGCGCGCCTAAAAATTCTCTAAAAACAAGCTTGACGACATTTTAAATATATTCTGCAACTAATCAAGTGTAATGAAAGGTTCTTTTGGCGTTTCTTGGATGCGCAGAGCCTAAAATTTAAACCTAGCGAAATAAGCTTCGAAAAAGGATTTGAAGAAAATGTTACCAAAAGTGTGTAGGATGAATCATAAAAATTTGGTGTTTGCGCTCTTGAAAACTATCCAAAACAAGCTGGCGCAATTCTGGACGTATTTTGCGACTATTTAACTGCAATGATAGGGTGTTTTTTGCTATTGCGGGATGCGCAAAAGCCAAAATGTCTACTTACTTTAGTAAGCCCAATCAGAGTTTGCCCGGAAACGTTAAAAAAAAAGGTTCGGATTAAACCTGAAACTTTTTTGTTTGCGCGCCTAAAAATTCTCTAAAAACAAGCTTGACGACATTTGAAATATATTCTGCAACTAATCAAGTGTAATGAAAGGTTCTTTTGGCGTTTCTTGGATGCGCAGAGCCTAAAATTTAAACCTAGCGAAATAAGCTTCGAAAAAGGATTTGAAGAAAATGTTACCAAAAGTGTGTAGGATGAATCATAAAAATTTGGTGTTTGCGCTCTTGAAAACTATCCAAAACAAGCTGGGCGCAATTCTGGACGTATTTTGCGACTATTTAACTGCAATGATAGGGTGTTTTTTGCTATTGCGGGATGCGCAAAAGCCAAAATGTCTACTTACTTTAGTAAGCCCAATCAGAGTTTGCCCGGAAACGTTAAAAAAAAAAGGTTTGGATTAAACCTGAAACTTTTTTGTTTGCGCGCCTAAAAATTCTCTAAAAACAAGCTTGACGACATTTGAAATATATTCTGCAACTAATCAAGTGTAATGAAAGGTTCTTTTGGCGTTTCTTGGATGCGCAGAGCCTAAAATTTAAACCTAGCGAAATAAGCTTCGAAAAAGGATTTGAAGAAAATGTTACCAAAAGTGTGTAGGATGAATCATAAAAATTTGGTGTTTGCGCTCTTGAAAACTATCCAAAACAAGCTGGGCGCAATTCTGGACGTATTTTGCGACTATTTAACTGCAATGATAGGGTGTTTTTTGCTATTGCGGGATGCGCAAAAGCCAAAATGTCTACTTACTTTAGTAAGCCCAATCAGAGTTTGCCCGGAAACGTTAAAAAAAAAAGGTTCGGATTAAACCTGAAACTTTTTTGTTTGCGCGCCTAAAAATTCTCTAAAAACAAGCTTGACGACATTTTAAATATATTCTGCAACTAATCAAGTGTAATGAAAGGTTCTTTTGGCGTTTCTTGGATGCGCAGAGCCTAAAATTTAAACCTAGCGAAATAAGCTTCGAAAAAGGATTTGAAGAAAATGTTACCAAAAGTGTGTAGGATGAATCATAAAAATTTGGTGTTTGCGCTCTTGAAAACTATCCAAAACAAGCTGGGCGCAATTCTGGACGTATTTTGCGACTATTTAACTGCAATGATAGGGTGTTTTTTGCTATTGCGGGATGCGCAAAAGCCAAAATGTCTACTTACTTTAGTAAGCCCAATCAGAGTTTGCCCGGAAACGTTAAAAAAAAAAGGTTCGGATTAAACCTGAAACTTTTTTGTTTGCGCGCCTAAAAACTCTCTAAAAACAAGCTTGACGACATTTTAAATATATTCTGCAACTAATCAAGTGTAATGAAAGGTTCTTTTGGCGTTTCTTGGATGCGCAGAGCCTAAAATTTAAACCTAGCGAAATAAGCTTCGAAAAAGGATTTGAAGAAAATGTTACCAAAAGTGTGTAGGATGAATCATAAAAATTTGGTGTTTGCGCTCTTGAAAACTATCCAAAACAAGCTGGGCGCAATTCTGGACGTATTTTGCGACTATTTAACTGCAATGATAGGGTGTTTTTTGCTATTGCGGGATGCGCAAAAGCCAAAATGTCTACTTACTTTAGTAAGCCCAATCAGAGTTTGCCCGGAAACGTTTAAAAAAAAAAGTTCGGATTAAACCTGAAACTTTTTTGTTTGCGCGCCTAAAAATTCTCTAACAACAAGCTTGACGACATTTTAAATATATTCTGCAACTAATCAAGTGTAATGAAAGGTTCTTTTGGCGTTTCTTGGACGCGCAGAGCCTAAAATTTAAACCTAGCGAAATAAGCTTCGAAAAAGGATTTGAAGAAAATGTTACCAAAAGTGTGTAGGATGAATCATAAAAATTTGGTGTTTGCGCTCTTGAAAACTATCCAAAACAAGCTGGGCGCCATTCTGGACGTATTTTGCGACTATTTAACTGCAATGATAGGGTGTTTTTTGCTATTGCGGGATGCGCAAAAGCCAAAATGTCTACTTACTTTAGTAAGCCCAATCAGAGTTTGCCCGGAAACGTTTAAAAAAAAAAGGTTCGGATTAAACCTGAAACTTTTTTGTTTGCGCGCCTGAAAATTCTCTAAACACAAGCTTGACGACATTTTAAATATATTCTGCAACTAATCAAGTGTAATGAAAGGTTCTTTTGGCGTTTCTTGGATGCGCAGAGCCTAAAATTTAAACCTAGCGAAATAAGCTTCGAAAAAGGATTTGAAGAAAATGTTACCAAAAGTGTGTAGGATGAATCATAAAAATTTGGTGTTTGCGCTCTTGAAAACTATCCAAAACAAGCTGGGCGCAATTCTGGACGTATTTTGCGACTATTTAACTGCAATGATAGGGTGTTTTTTGCTATTGCGGGATGCGCAAAAGCCAAAATGTCTACTTACTTTAGTAAGCCCAATCAGAGTTTGCCCGGAAACGTTAAAAAAAAAAAGGTTTGGATTGAACCTGAAACTTTTTTGTTTGCGCGCCTAAAAATTCTCTAAAAACAAGCTTGACGACATTTTAAATATATTCTGCAACTAATCAAGTGTAATGAAAGGTTCTTTTGGCGTTTCTTGGATGCGCAGAGCCTAAAATTTAAACATAGCGAAATAAGCTTCGAAAAAGGATTTGAAGAAAATGTTACCAAAAGTGTGTAGGATGAATCATAAAAATTTGGTGTTTGCGCTCTTGAAAACTATCCAAAACAAGCTGGGCGCAATTCTGGACGTATTTTGCGACTATTTAACTGCATTGATAGGGTGTTTTTTGCTATTGCGGGATGCGCAAAAGCCAAAATGTCTACTTACTTTAGTAAGCCCAATAAGAGTTTGCCCGGAAACGTTTAAAAAAAAAGGTTCGGATTAAACCTGAAACTTTTTTGTTTGCGCGCCTAAAAATTCTCTAAAAACAAGCTTGACGACATTTTAAATATATTCTGCAACTAATCAAGTGTAATGAAAGGTTCTTTTGGCGTTTCTTGGATGCGCAGAGCCTAAAATTTAAACCTAGCGAAATAAGCTTCGAAAAAGGATTTGAAGAAAATGTTACCAAAAGTGTGTAGGATGAATCATAAAAATTTCGTGTTTGCGCTCTTGAAAACTATCCAAAACAAGCTGGGCGCAATTCTGGACGTATTTTGCGACTATTTAACTGCATTGATAGGGTGTTTTTTGCTATTGCGGGATGCGCAAAAGCCAAAATGTCTACTTACTTTAGTAAGCCCAATCAGAGTTTGCCCGGAAACGTTTAAAAAAAAAGGTTCGGATTAAACCTGAAACTTTTTTGTTTGCGCGCCTAAAAATTCTCTAAAAACAAGCTTGACGACATTTTAAATATATTCTGCAACTAATCAAGTGTAATGAAAGGTTCTTTTGGCGTTTCTTGGATGCGCAGAGCCTAAAATTTAAACCTAGCGAAATAAGCTTCGAAAAAGGATTTGAAGAAAATGTTACCAAAAGTGTGTAGGATGAATCATAAAAATTTGGTGTTTGCGCTCTTGAAAACTATCCAAAACAAGCTGGGCGCAATTCTGGACGTATTTTGCGACTATTTAACTGCAATGATAGGGTGTTTTTTGCTATTGCGGGATGCGCAAAAGCCAAAATGTATACTTACTTTAGTAAGCCCAATCAGAGTTTGCCCGGAAACGTTTAAAAAAAAAGGTTCGGATTAAACCTGAAACATTTTTGTTTGCGCGCCTAAAAATTCTCTAAAAACAAGCTTGACGACATTTTAAATATATTCTGCAACTAATCAAGTGTAATGAAAGGTTCTTTTGGCGTTTCTTGCATGCGCAGTGCCTAAAATTTAAACCTAGCGAAATAAGCTTCGAAAAAGGATTTGAAGAAAATGTTACCAAAAGTGTGTAGGATGAATCATAAAAATTTGGTGTTTGCGCTCTTGAAAACTATCCAAAACAAGCTGGGCGCAATTCTGGACGTATTTTGCGACTATTTAACTGCAATGATAGGGTGTTTTTTGCTATTGCGGGATGCGCAAAAGCCAAAATGTCTACTTACTTTAGTAAGCCCAATCAGAGTTTGCCCGGAAACGTTTAAAAAAAAAAGTTCGGATTAAACCTGAAACTTTTTTGTTTGCGCGCCTAAAAATTCTCTAACAACAAGCTTGACGACATTTTAAATATATTCTGCAACTAATCAAGTGTAATGAAAGGTTCTTTTGGCGTTTCTTGGACGCGCAGAGCCTAAAATTTAAACCTAGCGAAATAAGCTTCGAAAAAGGATTTGAAGAAAATGTTACCAAAAGTGTGTAGGATGAATCATAAAAATTTGGTGTTTGCGCTCTTGAAAACTATCCAAAACAAGCTGGGCGCCATTCTGGACGTATTTTGCGACTATTTAACTGCAATGATAGGGTGTTTTTTGCTATTGCGGGATGCGCAAAAGCCAAAATGTCTACTTACTTTAGTAAGCCCAATCAGAGTTTGCCCGGAAACGTTTAAAAAAAAAAGGTTCGGATTAAACCTGAAACTTTTTTGTTTGCGCGCCTGAAAATTCTCTAAACACAAGCTTGACGACATTTTAAATATATTCTGCAACTAATCAAGTGTAATGAAAGGTTCTTTTGGCGTTTCTTGGATGCGCAGAGCCTAAAATTTAAACCTAGCGAAATAAGCTTCGAAAAAGGATTTGAAGAAAATGTTACCAAAAGTGTGTAGGATGAATCATAAAAATTTGGTGTTTGCGCTCTTGAAAACTATCCAAAACAAGCTGGGCGCAATTCTGGACGTATTTTGCGACTATTTAACTGCAATGATAGGGTGTTTTTTGCTATTGCGGGATGCGCAAAAGCCAAAATGTCTACTTACTTTAGTAAGCCCAATCAGAGTTTGCCCGGAAACGTTAAAAAAAAAAAGGTTTGGATTGAACCTGAAACTTTTTTGTTTGCGCGCCTAAAAATTCTCTAAAAACAAGCTTGACGACATTTTAAATATATTCTGCAACTAATCAAGTGTAATGAAAGGTTCTTTTGGCGTTTCTTGGATGCGCAGAGCCTAAAATTTAAACATAGCGAAATAAGCTTCGAAAAAGGATTTGAAGAAAATGTTACCAAAAGTGTGTAGGATGAATCATAAAAATTTGGTGTTTGCGCTCTTGAAAACTATCCAAAACAAGCTGGGCGCAATTCTGGACGTATTTTGCGACTATTTAACTGCATTGATAGGGTGTTTTTTGCTATTGCGGGATGCGCAAAAGCCAAAATGTCTACTTACTTTAGTAAGCCCAATAAGAGTTTGCCCGGAAACGTTTAAAAAAAAAGGTTCGGATTAAACCTGAAACTTTTTTGTTTGCGCGCCTAAAAATTCTCTAAAAACAAGCTTGACGACATTTTAAATATATTCTGCAACTAATCAAGTGTAATGAAAGGTTCTTTTGGCGTTTCTTGGATGCGCAGAGCCTAAAATTTAAACCTAGCGAAATAAGCTTCGAAAAAGGATTTGAAGAAAATGTTACCAAAAGTGTGTAGGATGAATCATAAAAATTTCGTGTTTGCGCTCTTGAAAACTATCCAAAACAAGCTGGGCGCAATTCTGGACGTATTTTGCGACTATTTAACTGCATTGATAGGGTGTTTTTTGCTATTGCGGGATGCGCAAAAGCCAAAATGTCTACTTACTTTAGTAAGCCCAATCAGAGTTTGCCCGGAAACGTTTAAAAAAAAAGGTTCGGATTAAACCTGAAACTTTTTTGTTTGCGCGCCTAAAAATTCTCTAAAAACAAGCTTGACGACATTTTAAATATATTCTGCAACTAATCAAGTGTAATGAAAGGTTCTTTTGGCGTTTCTTGGATGCGCAGAGCCTAAAATTTAAACCTAGCGAAATAAGCTTCGAAAAAGGATTTGAAGAAAATGTTACCAAAAGTGTGTAGGATGAATCATAAAAATTTGGTGTTTGCGCTCTTGAAAACTATCCAAAACAAGCTGGGCGCAATTCTGGACGTATTTTGCGACTATTTAACTGCAATGATAGGGTGTTTTTTGCTATTGCGGGATGCGCAAAAGCCAAAATGTATACTTACTTTAGTAAGCCCAATCAGAGTTTGCCCGGAAACGTTTAAAAAAAAAGGTTCGGATTAAACCTGAAACATTTTTGTTTGCGCGCCTAAAAATTCTCTAAAAACAAGCTTGACGACATTTTAAATATATTCTGCAACTAATCAAGTGTAATGAAAGGTTCTTTTGGCGTTTCTTGGATGCGCAGAGCCTAAAATTTAAACCTAGCGAAATAAGCTTCGAAAAAGGATTTGAAGAAAATGTTACCAAAAGTGTGTAGGATGAATCATAAAAATTTGGTGTTTGCCCTCTTGAAAACTATCCAAAACAAGCTGGGCGCAATTCTGGACGTATTTTGCGACTATTTAACTGCAATGATAGGGTGTTTTTTGCTATTGCGGGATGCGCAAAAGCCAAAATGTCTACTTACTTTAGTAAGCCCAATCAGAGTTTGCCCGGAAACGTTAAAAAAAAAAGGTTTGGATTGAACCTGAAACTTTTTTGTTTGCGCGCCTAAAAATTCTCTAAAAACAAGCTTGAGGACATTTTAAATATATTCTGCAACTAATCAAGTGTAATGAAAGGTTCTTTTGGCGTTTCTTGGATGCGCAGAGCCTAAAATTTAAACATAGCGAAATAAGCTTCGAAAAAGGATTTGAAGAAAATGTTACCAAAAGTGTGTAGGATGAATCATAAAAATTTCGTGTTTGCGCTCTTGAAAACTATCCAAAACAAGCTGGGCGCAATTCTGGACGTATTTTGCGACTATTTAACTGCATTGATAGGGTGTTTTTTGCTATTGCGGGATGCGCAAAAGCCAAAATGTCTACTTACTTTAGTAAGCCCAATCAGAGTTTGCCCGGAAACGTTTAAAAAAAAAGGTTCGGATTAAACCTGAAACTTTTTTTTTTGCGCGCCTAAAAATTCTCTAAAAACAAGCTTGACGACATTTTAAATATATTCTGCAACTAATCAAGTGTAATGAAAGGTTCTTTTGGCGTTTCTTGGATGCGCAGAGCCTAAAATTTAAACCTAGCGAAATCAGCTTCGAAAAAGGATTTGAAGAAAATGTTACCAAAAGTGTGTAGGATGAATCATAAAAATTTGGTGTTTGCGCTCTTGAAAACTATCCAAAACAAGCTGGGCGCAATTCTGGACGTATTTTGCGACTATTTAACTGCAATGATAGCGTGTTTTTTGCTATTGCGGGATGCGCAAAAGCCAAAATGTCTACTTACTTTAGTAAGCCCAATCAGAGTTTGCCCGGAAACGTTTAAAAAAAAAGGTTCGGATTAAACCTGAAACTTTTTTGTTTGCGCGCCTAAAAATTCTCTAAAAACAAGCTTGACGACATTTTAAATATATTCTGCAACTAATCAAGTGTAATGAAAGGTTCTTTTGGCGTTTCTTGGATGCGCAGAGCCTAAAATTTAAACCTAGCGAAATAAGCTTCGAAAAAGGATTTGAAGAAAATGTTACCAAAAGTGTGTAGGATGAATCATAAAAATTTGGTGTTTGCGCTCTTAAAAACTATCCAAAACAAGCTGGGCGCAATTCTGGACGTATTTTGCGACTATTTAACTGCAATGATAGGGTGTTTTTTGCTATTGCGGGATGCGCAAAAGCCAAAATGTCTACTTACTTTAGTAAGCCCAATCAGAGTTTGCCCGGAAACGTTTAAAAAAAAAGGTTCGGATTAAACCTGAAACTTTTTTGTTTGCGCGCCTAAAAATTCTCTAAAAACAAGCTTGACGACATTTTAAATATATTCTGCAACTAATCAAGTGTAATAAAAGGTTCTTTTGGCGTTTCTTGGATGCGCAGAGCCTAAAATTTAAACCTAGCGAAATAAGCTTCGAAAAAGGATTTGAAGAAAATGTTACCAAAAGTGTGTAGGATGAATCATAAAAATTTGGTGTTTGCGCTCTTGAAAACTATCCAAAACAAGCTGGGCGCAATTCTGGACGTATTTTGCGACTATTTAACTGCATTGATAGGGTGTTTTTTGCTATTGCGGGATGCGCAAAAGCCAAAATGTCTACTTACTTTAGTAAGCCCAATCAGAGTTTGCCCGGAAACGTTAAAAAAAAAAGGTTTGGATTGAACCTGAAACTTTTTTGTTTGCGCGCCTAAAAATTCTCTAAAAACAAGCTTGATGAGATTTTAAATATATTCTGCAACTAATCAAGTGTAATGAAAGGTTCTTTTGGCGTTTCATGGATGCGCAGAGCCTAAAATTTAAACCTAGCGAAATAAGCTTCGAAAAAGGATTTGAAGAAAATGTTACCAAAAGTGTGTAGGATGAATCATAAAAATTTGGTGTTTGCGCTCTTGAAAACTATCCAAAACAAGCTGGGCGCAATTCTGGACGTATTTTGCGACTATTTAACTGCAATGATAGGGTGTTTTTTGCTATTGCGGGATGCGCAAAAGCCAAAATGTCTACTTACTTTAGTAAGCCCAATCAGAGTTTGCCCGGAAACGTTAAAAAAAAAAAGGTTCGGATTAAACCTGAAACTTTTTTGTTTGCGCGCCTAAAAATTCTCTAAAAACAAGCTTGACGACATTTTAAATATATTCTGCAACTAATCAAGTGTAATGAAAGGTTCTTTTGGCGTTTCTTGCATGCGCAGTGCCTAAAATTTAAACCTAGCGAAATAAGCTTCGAAAAAGGATTTGAAGAAAATGTTACCAAAAGTGTGTAGGATGAATCATAAAAATTTGGTGTTTGCGCTCTTGAAAACTATCCAAAACAAGCTGGGCGCAATTCTGGACGTATTTTGCGACTATTTAACTGCAATGATAGGGTGTTTTTTGCTATTGCGGGATGCGCAAAAGCCAAAATGTCTACTTACTTTAGTAAGCCCAATCAGAGTTTGCCCGGAAACGTTAAAAAAAAAAAGGTTCGGATTAAACCTGAAACTTTTTTGTTTGCGCGCCTAAAAATTCTCTAAAAACAATCTTGACGACATTTTAAATATATTCTGCAACTAATCAAGTGTAATGAAAGGTTCTTTTGGCGTTTCTTGGATGCGCAGAGCCTAAAATTTAAACCTAGCGAAATAAGCTTCGAAAAAGGATTTGAAGAAAATGTTACCAAAAGTGTGTAGGATGAATCATAAAAATTTGGTGTTTGCGCTCTTGAAAACTATCCAAAACAAGCTGGGCGCAATTCTGGACGTATTTTGCGACTATTTAACTGCAATGATAGGGTGTTTTTTGCTATTGCGGGATGCGCAAAAGCCAAAATGTCTACTTACTTTAGTAAGCCCAATCAGAGTTTGCCCGGAAACGTTAAAAAAAAAAAGGTTCGGATTAAACCTGAAACTTTTTTGTTTGCGCGCCTAAAAATTCTCTAAAAACAATCTTGACGACATTTTAAATATATTCTGCAACTAATCAAGTGTAATGAAAGGTTCTTTTGGCGTTTCTTGGATGCGCAGAGCCTAAAATTTAAACCTAGCGAAATAAGCTTCGAAAAAGGATTTGAAGAAAATGTTACCAAAAGTGTGTAGGATGAATCATAAAAATTTGGTGTTTGCGCTCTTGAAAACTATCCAAAACAAGCTGGGCGCAATTCTGGACGTATTTTGCGACTATTTAACTGCAATGATAGGGTGTTTTTTGCTATTGCGGGATGCGCAAAAGCCAAAATGTCTACTTACTTTAGTAAGCCCAATCAGAGTTTGCCCGGGAACGTTAAAAAAAAAAAGGTTCGGATTAAACCTGAAACTTTTTTGTTTGCGCGCCTAAAAATTCTCTAAAAACAAGCTTGACGACATTTGAAATATATTCTGCAACTAATCAAGTGTAATGAAAGGTTCTTTTGGCGTTTCTTGGATGCGCAGAGCCTAAAATTTAAACCTAGCGAAATAAGCTTCGAAAAAGGATTTGAAGAAAATGTTACCAAAAGTGTGTAGGATGAATCATAAAAATTTGGTGTTTGCGCTCTTGAAAACTATCCAAAACAAGCTGGGCGCAATTCTGGACGTATTTTGCGACTATTTAACCGCAATGATAGGGTTTTTTTTGCTATTGCGGGATGCGCAAAAGCCAAAATGTCTACTTACTTTAGTAAGCCCAATTAGAGTTTGCCCGGAAACGTTTAAAAAAAAAGGTTCGGATTAAACCTGAAACTTTTTTGTTTGCGCGCCTAAACATTCTCTAAAAACAAGCTTGAGGACATTTTAAATATATTCTGCAACTAATCAAGTGTAATGAAAGGTTCTTTTGGCGTTTCTTGGATGCGCAGAGCCTAAAATTTAAACCTAGCGAAATAAGCTTCGAAAAAGGATTTGAAGAAAATGTTACCAAAAGTGTGTAGGATGAATCCTAAAAATTTGGTGTTTGCGCTCTTGAAAACGATCCAAAACAAGCTGGGCGCAATTCTGGACGTACTTTGCGACTATTTAACTGCAATGATAGGGTGTTTTTTGCTATTGCGGGATGCGCAAAAGCCAAAATGTCTACTTACTTTAGTAAGCCCAATCAGAGTTTGCCCGGAAACGTTGAAAAAAAAAGGTTCGGATTAAACCTGAAACTTTTTTGTTTGCGCGCCTAAAAATTCTCTAAAAACAAGCTTGACGACATTTGAAATATATTCTGCAACTAATCAGGTGTAATGAAAGGTTCTTTTGGCGTTTCTTGGATGCGCAGAGCCTAAAATTTAAACCTAGCGAAATAAGCTTCGAAAAAAGATTTGAAGAAAATGTTACCAAAAGTGTGTAGGGTGAATCATAAAAATTTCGTGTTTGCGCTCTTGAAAACTATCCAAAACAAGCTGGGCGCAATTCTGGACGTATTTTGCGACTATTTAACTGCAATGATAGGGTGTTTTTTGCTATTGCGGGATGCGCAAAAACCAAAATGTCTACTTACTTTAGTAAGCCCAATCAGAGTTTGCCCGGAAACGTTAAAAAAAAAAGGTTCGGATTAAACCTGAAACATTTTTGTTTGCGCGCCTAAAAATTCTCTAAAAACAAGCTTGACGACATTTTAAATATATTCTGCAACTAATCAAGTGTAATGAAAGGTTCTTTTGGCGTTTCTTGGATGCGCAGAGCCTAAAATTTAAACCTAGCGAAATAAGCTTCGAAAAAGGATTTGAAGAAAATGTTACCAAAAGTGTGTAGGATGAATCCTAAAAATTTGGTGTTTGCGCTCTTGAAAACGATCCAAAACAAGCTGGGCGCAATTCTGGACGTATTTTGCGACTATTTAACTGCAATGATAGGGTGTTTTTTGCTATTGCGGGATGCGCAAAAGCCAAAATGTCTACTTACTTTAGTAAGCCCAATCAGAGTTTGCCCGGAAACGTTGAAAAAAAAAGGTTCGGATTAAACCTGAAACTTTTTTGTTTGCGCGCCTAAAAATTCTCTAAAAACAAGCTTGACGACATTTGAAATATATTCTGCAACTAATCAGGTGTAATGAAAGGTTCTTTTGGCGTTTCTTGGATGCGCAGAGCCTAAAATTTAAACCTAGCGAAATAAGCTTCGAAAAAAGATTTGAAGAAAATGTTACCAAAAGTGTGTAGGGTGAATCATAAAAATTTCGTGTTTGCGCTCTTGAAAACTATCCAAAACAAGCTGGGCGCAATTCTGGACGTATTTTGCGACTATTTAACTGCAATGATAGGGTGTTTTTTGCTATTGCGGGATGCGCAAAAGCCAAAATGTCTACTTACTTTAGTAAGCCCAATCAGAGTTTGCCCGGAAACGTTAAAAAAAAAAGGTTCGGATTAAACCTGAAACTTTTTTGTTTGCGCGCCTAAAAATTCTCTAAAACAAGCTTGACGACATTTTAAATATATTCTGCAACTAATCAAGTGTAATGAAAGGTTCTTTTGGCGTTTCTTGGATGCGCAGAGCCTAAAATTTAAACCTAGCGAAATAAGCTTCGAAAAAGGATTTGAAGAAAATGTTACCAAAAGTGTGTAGGATGAATCATAAAAATTTCGTGTTTGCGCTCTTGAAAACTATCCAAAACAAGCTGGGCGCAATTCTGGACGTATTTTGCGACTATTTAACTGCAATGATAGGGTGTTTTTTGCTATTGCGGGATGCGCAAAAGCCAAAATGTCTACTTACTTTAGTAAGCCCAATCAGAGTTTTCCCGGAAACGTTAAAAAAAAAGGGTTCGGATTAAACCTGAAACTTTTTTGTTTGCGCGCCTAAAAATTCTCTAAAAACAAGCTTGACGACATTTTAAATATATTCTGCAACTAATCAAGTGTAATGAAAGGTTCTTTTGGCGTTTCTTGGATGCGCAGAGCCTAAAATTTAAACCTAGCGAAATAAGCTTCGAAAAAGGATTTGAAGAAAATGTTACCAAAAGTGTGTAGGATGAATCATAAAAATTTGGTGTTTGCGCTCTTGAAAACTATCCAAAACAAGCTGGGCGCAATTCTGGACGTATTTTGCGACTATTTAACTGCAATGATAGGGTGTTTTTTGCTATTGCGGGATGCGCAAAAGCCAAAATTTCTACTTACTTTAGTAAGCCCAATCAGAGTTTTCCCGGAAACGTTAAAAAAAAAGGGTTCGGATTAAACCTGAAACTTTTTTGTTTGCGCGCCTAAAAATTCTCTAAAAACAAGCTTGACGACATTTGAAATATATTCTGCAACTAATCAAGTGTAATGAAAGGTTCTTTTGGCGTTTCTTGGATGCGCAGAGCCTAAAATTTAAACCTAGCGAAATAAGCTTCGAAAAAGGATTTGAAGAAAATGTTACCAAAAGTGTGTAGGATGAATCATAAAAATTTCGTGTTTGCGCTCTTGAAAACTATCCAAAACAAGCTGGGCGCAATTCTGGACGTATTTTGCGACTATTTAACTGCAATGATAGGGTGTTTTTTGCTATTGCGGGATGCGCAAAAGCCAAAATGTCTACTTACTTTAGTAAGCCCAATCAGAGTTTGCCCGGAAACGTTAAAAAAAAAAGGTTCGGATTAAACCTGAAACTTTTTTGTTTGCGCGCCTAAAAATTCTCTAAAAACAAGCTTGACGACATTTTAAATATATTCTGCAACTAATCAAGTGTAATGAAAGGTTCTTTTGGCGTTTCTTGGATGCGCAGAGCCTAAAATTTAAACCTAGCGAAATAAGCTTCGAAAAAGGATTTGAAGAAAATGTTACCAAAAGTGTGTAGGATGAATCATAAAACTTTCGTGTTTGCGCTCTTGAAAACTATCCAGAACAAGCTGGGCGCAATTCTGGACGAATTTTGCGACTATTTAACTGCAATGATAGGGTGTTTTTTGCTATTGCGGGATGCGCAAAAGCCAAAATGTCTACTTACTTTAGTAAGCCCAATCAGAGTTTGCCCGGAAACGTTTAAAAAAAAAGGTTCGGATTAAACCTGAAACTTTTTTGTTTGCGTGCCTAAAAATTCTCTAAAAACAAACTTGACGACATTTTAAATATATTCTGCAACTAATCAAGTGTAATGAAAGGTTCTTTTGGCGTTTCTTGGATGCGCAGAGCCTAAAATTTAAACCTAGCGAAATAAGCTTCGAAAAAGGATTTGAAGAAAATGTTACCAAAAGTGTGTAGGATGAATCATAAAAATTTGGTGTTTGCGCTCTTGAAAACTATCCAAAACAAGCTGGGCGCAATTCTGGACGTATTTTGCGACTATTTAACTGCAATGATAGGGTGTTTTTTGCTATTGCGGGATGCGCAAAAGCCAAAATGTCTACTTACTTTAGTAAGCCCAATCAGAGTTTGCCCGGAAACGTTAAAAAAAAAAGGTTCGGATTAAACCTGAAACTTTTTTGTTTGCGCGCCTAAAAATTCTCTAAAAACAAGCTTGACGACATTTTAAATATATTCTGGAACTAATCAAGTGTAATGAAAGGTTCTTTTGGCGTTTCTTGGATGCGCAGAGCCTAAAATTTAAACATAGCGAAATAAGCTTCGAAAAAGGATTTGAAGAAAATGTTACCAAAAGTGTGTAGGATGAATCATAAAAATTTGGTGTTTGCGCTCTTGAAAACTATCCAAAACAAGCTGGGCGCAATTCTGGACGTATTTTGCGACTATTTAACTGCAATGATAGGGTGTTTTTTGCTATTGCGGGATGCGCAAAAGCCAAAATGTCTACTTACTTTAGTAAGCCCAATCAGAGTTTGCCCGGAAACGTTAAAAAAAAAAGGTTCGGATTAAACCTGAAACTTTTTTGTTTGCGCGCCTAAAAATTCTCTAAAAACAAGCTTGACGACATTTTAAATATATTCTGCAACTAATCAAGTTTAATGAAAGGTTCTTTTGGCGTTTCTTGGATGCGCAGAGCCTAAAATTTAAACCTAGCGAAATAAGCTTCGAAAAAGGATTTGAAGAAAATGTTATCAAAAGTGTGTAGGATGAATCATAAAAATTTCGTGTTTGCGCTCTTGAAAACTATCCAAAACAAGCTGGGCGCAATTCTGGACGTATTTTGCGACTATTTAACTGCAATGATAGGGTGTTTTTTGCTATTGCAGGATGCGCAAAAGCCAAAATGTCTAGTTACTTTAGTAAGCCCAATCAGAGTTTGCCCGGAAACGTTTAAAAAAAAAGGTTCGGATTAAACCTGAAACTTTTTTGTTTGCGCGCCTAAAAATTCTCTAAAAACAAGCTTGACGACATTTTAAATATATTCTGCAATTAATCAAGTGTAATGAAAGGTTCTTTTCGCGTTTCTTGGATGCGCAGAGCCTAAAATTTAAACTTAGCGAAATAAGCTTCGAAAAAGGATTTGAAGAAAATGTTACCAAAAGTGTGTAGGATGAATCATAAAAATTTCGTGTTTGCGCTTTTGAAAACTATCCAAAACAAGCTGGGCGCAATTCTGGACGTATTTTGCGACTATTTAACTGCAATGATAGGGTGTTTTTTGCTATTGCGGGATGCGCAAAAGCCAAAATGTCTACTTACTTTAGTAAGCCCAATCGGAGTTTGCCCGGAAACGTTTAAAAAAAAAGGTTCGGATTAAACCTGAAACTTTTTTGTTTGCGCGCCTAAAAATTCTCTAAAAACAAGCTTGACGACATTTTAAATATATTCTGCAACTAATCAAGTGTAATGAAAGGTTCTTTTGGCGTTTCTTGGATGCGCAGAGCCTAAAATTTAAACCTAGCGAAATAAGCTTCGAAAAAGGATTTGAAGAAAATGTTACCAAAAGTGTGTAGGATGAATCATAAAAATTTGGTGTTTGCGCTCTTGAAAACTATCCAAAACAAGCTGGGCGCAATTCTGGACGTATTTTGCGACTATTTAACTGCAATGATAGGGTGTTTTTTGCTATTGCGGGATGCGCAAAAGCCAAAATGTCTACTTACTTTAGTAAGCCCAATCAGAGTTTGCCCGGAAACGTTTAAAAAAAAAGGTTCGGATTAAACCTGAAACTTTTTTGTTTGCGCGCCTAAAAATTCTCTAAAAACAAGCTTGACGACATTTTAAATATATTCTGCAACTAATCAAGTGTAATGAAAGGTTCTTTTGGCGTTTCTTGGATGCGCAGAGCCTAAAATTTAAACCTAGCGAAATAAGCTTCGAAAAAGGATTTGAAGAAAGTGTTACCAAAAGTGTGTAGGATGAATCATAAAAATTTCGTGTTTCCGCTCTTGAAAACTATCCAAAAACAAGCTGGGCGGAATTCTGGACCTATTTTGCGACTATTTAACTGCAATGATAGGGTGTTTTTTGCTATTGCGGGATGCGCAAAAGCCAAAATTTCTACTTACTTTAGTAAGCCCAATCAGAGTTTGCCCGGAAACGTTAAAAAAAAAAGGTTCGGATTAAACCTGAAACTTTTTTGTTTGCGCGCCTAAAAATTCTCTAAAAACAAGCTTGACGACATTTTAAATATATTCTGCAACTAATCAAGTGTAATGAAAGGTTCTTTTGGCGTTTCTTGGATGCGCAGAGCCTAAAATTTAAACCTAGCGAAATAAGCTTCGAAAAAGGAATTGAAGAAAGTGTTACCAAAAGAGTGTAGGATGAATCATAAAAATTTGGTGTTTGCGCTCTTGAAAACTATCCAAAACAAGCTGGCCGCAATTCTGGACGTATTTTGCGACTATTTAACTGCAATGATAGGGTGTTTTTTGCTATTGCGGGATGCGCAAAAGCCAAAATGTCTACTTACTTTAGTAAGCCCAATCAGAGTTTGCCCGGAAACGTTAAAAAAAAAAGGTTCGGACTAAACCTGAAACTTTTTTGTTTGCGCGCCTAAAAATTCTCTAAAAACAAGCTTGACGACATTTTAAATATATTCTGCAACTAATCAAGTGTAATGAAAGGTCCTTTTGGCGTTTCTTGGATACGCAGAGCCTAAAATTTAAACCTAGCGAAATAAGCTTCGAAAAAGGATTTGAAGAAAATGTTACCAAAAGTGTGTAGGATGAATCATAAAACTTTCGTGTTTGCGCTCTTGAAAACTATCCAAAACAAGCTGGGCGCAATTCTGGACGTATTTTGCGACTATTTAACTGCAATGATAGGGTGTTTTTTGCTATTGCGGGATGCGCAAAAGCCAAAATGTCTACTTACTTTAGTAAGCCCAATCAGAGTTTGCCCGGAAACGTTAAAAAAAAAAGGTTCGGATTAAACCTGAAACTTTTTTGTTTGCGCGCCTAAAAATTCTCTAAAAACAAACTTGACGACATTTTAAATATATTCTGCAACTAATCAAGTGTAATGAAAGGTTCTTTTGGCGTTTCTTGGATGCGCAGAGCCTAAAATTTAAACCTAGCGAAATAAGCTTCGAAAAAGGATTTGAAGAAAATGTTACCAAAAGTGTGTAGGATGAATCCTAAAAATTTGGTGTTTGCGCTCTTGAAAACTATCCAAAACAAGCTGGGCGCAATTCTGGACGTATTTTGCGACTATTTAACTGCAATGATAGGGTGTTTTTTGCTATTGCGGGATGCGCAAAAGCCAAAATGTCTACTTACTTTAGTAAGCCCAATCAGAGTTTGCCCGGAAACGTTAAAAAAAAAAGGTTCGGATTAAACCTGAAACTTTTTTGTTTGCGCGCCTAAAAATTCTCTAAAAACAAGCTTGACGACATTTTAAATATATTCTGCAACTAATCAGGTGTAATGAAAGGTTCTTTTGGCGTTTCTTGGATGCGCAGAGCCTAAAATTTAAACCTAGCGAAATAAGCTTCGAAAAAAGATTTGAAGAAAATGTTACCAAAAGTGTGTAGGGTGAATCATAAAAATTTCGTGTTTGCGCTCTTGAAAACTATCCAAAACAAGCTGGGCGCAATTCTGGACGTATTTTGCGACTATTTAACTGCAATGATAGGGTGTTTTTTGCTATTGCAGGATGCGCAAAAGCCAAAATGTCTACTTACTTTAGTAAGCCCAATCAGAGTTTGCCCGGAAACGTTAAAAAAAAAAGGTTCGGATTAAACCTGAAACTTTTTTGTTTGCGCGCCTAAAAATTCTCTAAAAACAAGCTTGACGACATTTTAAATATATTCTGCAACTAATCAAGTGTAATGAAAGGTTCTTTTGGCGTTTCTTGGATGCGCAGAGCCTAAAATTTAAACCTAGCGAAATAAGCTTCGAAAAAGGATTTGAAGAAAATGTTACCAAAAGTGTGTAGGATGAATCATAAAAATTTGGTGTTTGCGCTCTTGAAAACTATCCAAAACAAGCTGGGCGCAATTCTGGACGTATTTTGCGACTATTTAACTGCAATGATAGGGTGTTTTTTGCTATTGCGGGATGCGCAAAAGCCAAAATTTCTACTTACTTTAGTAAGCCCAATCAGAGTTTTCCCGGAAACGTTAAAAAAAAAGGGTTCGGATTAAACCTGAAACTTTTTTGTTTGCGCGCCTAAAAATTCTCTAAAAACAAGCTTGACGACATTTGAAATATATTCTGCAACTAATCAAGTGTAATGAAAGGTTCTTTTGGCGTTTCTTGGATGCGCAGAGCCTAAAATTTAAACCTAGCGAAATAAGCTTCGAAAAAGGATTTGAAGAAAATGTTACCAAAAGTGTGTAGGATGAATCATAAAAATTTGGTGTTTGCGCTCTTGAAAACTATCCAAAACAAGCTGGGCGCAATTCTGGACGTATTTTGCGACTATTTAACTGCAATGATAGGGTGTTTTTTGCTATTGCGGGATGCGCAAAAGCCAAAATGTCTACTTACTTTAGTAAGCCCAATCAGAGTTTGCCCGGAAACGTTAAAAAAAAAAGGTTCGGATTAAACCTGAAACTTTTTTGTTTGCGCGCCTAAAAATTCTCTAAAAACAAGCTTGACGACATTTTAAATATATTCTGCAACTAATCAAGTGTAATGAAAGGTTCTTTTGGCGTTTCTTGGATGCGCAGAGCCTAAAATTTAAACCTAGCGAAATAAGCTTCGAAAAAGGATTTGAAGAAAATGTTACCAAAAGTGTGTAGGATGAATCATAAAACTTTCGTGTTTGCGCTCTTGAAAACTATCCAGAACAAGCTGGGCGCAATTCTGGACGTATTTTGCGACTATTTAACTGCAATGATAGGGTGTTTTTTGCTATTGCGGGATGCGCAAAAGCCAAAATGTCTACTTACTTTAGTAAGCCCAATCAGAGTTTGCCCGGAAACGTTAAAAAAAAAAGGTTCGGATTAAACCTGAAACTTTTTTGTTTGCGCGCCTAAAAATTCTCTAAAAACAAGCTTGACGACATTTTAAATATATTCTGCAACTAATCAAGTGTAATGAAAGGTTCTTTTCGCGTTTCTTGGATGCGCAGAGCCTAAAATTTAAACCTAGCGAAATAAGCTTCGAAAAAGGATTTGAAGAAAATGTTACCAAAAGTGTGTAGGATGAATCATAAAAATTTGGTGTTTGCGCTCTTGAAAACTATCCAAAACAAGCTGGGCGCAATTCTGGACGTATTTTGCGACTATTTAACTGCAATGATAGGGTGTTTTTTGCTATTGCGGGATGCGCAAAAGCCAAAATGTCTACTTACTTTAGTAAGCCCAATCAGAGTTTGCCCGGAAACGTTAAAAAAAAAAGGTTCGGATTAAACCTGAAACTTTTTTGTTTGCGCGCCTAAAAATTCTCTAAAAACAAGCTTGACGACATTTTAAATATATTCTGCAACTAATCAAGTGTAATGAAAGGTTCTTTTGGCGTTTCTTGGATGCGCAGAGCCTAAAATTTAAACCTAGCGAAATAAGCTTCGAAAAAGGATTTGAAGAAAATGTTACCAAAAGTGTGTAGGATGAATCATAAAAATTTGGTGTTTGCGCTCTTGAAAACTATCCAAAACAAGCTGGCGCAATTCTGGACGTATTTTGCGACTATTTAACTGCAATGATAGGGTGTTTTTTGCTATTGCGGGATGCGCAAAAGCCAAAATGTCTACTTACTTTAGTAAGCCCAATCAGAGTTTGCCCGGAAACGTTAAAAAAAAAGGTTCGGATTAAACCTGAAACTTTTTTGTTTGCGCGCCTAAAAATTCTCTAAAAACAAGCTTGACGACATTTGAAATATATTCTGCAACTAATCAAGTGTAATGAAAGGTTCTTTTGGCGTTTCTTGGATGCGCAGAGCCTAAAATTTAAACCTAGCGAAATAAGCTTCGAAAAAGGATTTGAAGAAAATGTTACCAAAAGTGTGTAGGATGAATCATAAAAATTTGGTGTTTGCGCTCTTGAAAACTATCCAAAACAAGCTGGGCGCAATTCTGGACGTATTTTGCGACTATTTAACTGCAATGATAGGGTGTTTTTTGCTATTGCGGGATGCGCAAAAGCCAAAATGTCTACTTACTTTAGTAAGCCCAATCAGAGTTTGCCCGGAAACGTTAAAAAAAAAAGGTTTGGATTAAACCTGAAACTTTTTTGTTTGCGCGCCTAAAAATTCTCTAAAAACAAGCTTGACGACATTTGAAATATATTCTGCAACTAATCAAGTGTAATGAAAGGTTCTTTTGGCGTTTCTTGGATGCGCAGAGCCTAAAATTTAAACCTAGCGAAATAAGCTTCGAAAAAGGATTTGAAGAAAATGTTACCAAAAGTGTGTAGGATGAATCATAAAAATTTGGTGTTTGCGCTCTTGAAAACTATCCAAAACAAGCTGGGCGCAATTCTGGACGTATTTTGCGACTATTTAACTGCAATGATAGGGTGTTTTTTGCTATTGCAGGATGCGCAAAAGCCAAAATGTCTACTTACTTTAGTAAGCCCAATCAGAGTTTGCCCGGAAACGTTAAAAAAAAAAGGTTCGGATTAAACCTGAAACTTTTTTGTTTGCGCGCCTAAAAATTCTCTAAAAACAAGCTTGACGACATTTTAAATATATTCTGCAACTAATCAAGTGTAATGAAAGGTTCTTTTGGCGTTTCTTGGATGCGCAGAGCCTAAAATTTAAACCTAGCGAAATAAGCTTCGAAAAAGGATTTGAAGAAAATGTTACCAAAAGTGTGTAGGATGAATCATAAAAATTTGGTGTTTGCGCTCTTGAAAACTATCCAAAACAAGCTGGGCGCAATTCTGGACGTATTTTGCGACTATTTAACTGCAATGATAGGGTGTTTTTTGCTATTGCGGGATGCGCAAAAGCCAAAATGTCTACTTACTTTAGTAAGCCCAATCAGAGTTTGCCCGGAAACGTTAAAAAAAAAAGGTTCGGATTAAACCTGAAACTTTTTTGTTTGCGCGCCTAAAAACTCTCTAAAAACAAGCTTGACGACATTTTAAATATATTCTGCAACTAATCAAGTGTAATGAAAGGTTCTTTTGGCGTTTCTTGGATGCGCAGAGCCTAAAATTTAAACCTAGCGAAATAAGCTTCGAAAAAGGATTTGAAGAAAATGTTACCAAAAGTGTGTAGGATGAATCATAAAAATTTGGTGTTTGCGCTCTTGAAAACTATCCAAAACAAGCTGGGCGCAATTCTGGACGTATTTTGCGACTATTTAACTGCAATGATAGGGTGTTTTTTGCTATTGCGGGATGCGCAAAAGCCAAAATGTCTACTTACTTTAGTAAGCCCAATCAGAGTTTGCCCGGAAACGTTTAAAAAAAAAAGTTCGGATTAAACCTGAAACTTTTTTGTTTGCGCGCCTAAAAATTCTCTAACAACAAGCTTGACGACATTTTAAATATATTCTGCAACTAATCAAGTGTAATGAAAGGTTCTTTTGGCGTTTCTTGGACGCGCAGAGCCTAAAATTTAAACCTAGCGAAATAAGCTTCGAAAAAGGATTTGAAGAAAATGTTACCAAAAGTGTGTAGGATGAATCATAAAAATTTGGTGTTTGCGCTCTTGAAAACTATCCAAAACAAGCTGGGCGCCATTCTGGACGTATTTTGCGACTATTTAACTGCAATGATAGGGTGTTTTTTGCTATTGCGGGATGCGCAAAAGCCAAAATGTCTACTTACTTTAGTAAGCCCAATCAGAGTTTGCCCGGAAACGTTTAAAAAAAAAAGGTTCGGATTAAACCTGAAACTTTTTTGTTTGCGCGCCTGAAAATTCTCTAAACACAAGCTTGACGACATTTTAAATATATTCTGCAACTAATCAAGTGTAATGAAAGGTTCTTTTGGCGTTTCTTGGATGCGCAGAGCCTAAAATTTAAACCTAGCGAAATAAGCTTCGAAAAAGGATTTGAAGAAAATGTTACCAAAAGTGTGTAGGATGAATCATAAAAATTTGGTGTTTGCGCTCTTGAAAACTATCCAAAACAAGCTGGGCGCAATTCTGGACGTATTTTGCGACTATTTAACTGCAATGATAGGGTGTTTTTTGCTATTGCGGGATGCGCAAAAGCCAAAATGTCTACTTACTTTAGTAAGCCCAATCAGAGTTTGCCCGGAAACGTTAAAAAAAAAAAGGTTTGGATTGAACCTGAAACTTTTTTGTTTGCGCGCCTAAAAATTCTGTAAAAACAAGCTTGACGACATTTTAAATATATTCTGCAACTAATCAAGTGTAATGAAAGGTTCTTTTGGCGTTTCTTGGATGCGCAGAGCCTAAAATTTAAACATAGCGAAATAAGCTTCGAAAAAGGATTTGAAGAAAATGTTACCAAAAGTGTGTAGGATGAATCATAAAAATTTGGTGTTTGCGCTCTTGAAAACTATCCAAAACAAGCTGGGCGCAATTCTGGACGTATTTTGCGACTATTTAACTGCATTGATAGGGTGTTTTTTGCTATTGCGGGATGCGCAAAAGCCAAAATGTCTACTTACTTTAGTAAGCCCAATAAGAGTTTGCCCGGAAACGTTTAAAAAAAAAGGTTCGGATTAAACCTGAAACTTTTTTGTTTGCGCGCCTAAAAATTCTCTAAAAACAAGCTTGACGACATTTTAAATATATTCTGCAACTAATCAAGTGTAATGAAAGGTTCTTTTGGCGTTTCTTGGATGCGCAGAGCCTAAAATTTAAACCTAGCGAAATAAGCTTCGAAAAAGGATTTGAAGAAAATGTTACCAAAAGTGTGTAGGATGAATCATAAAAATTTCGTGTTTGCGCTCTTGAAAACTATCCAAAACAAGCTGGGCGCAATTCTGGACGTATTTTGCGACTATTTAACTGCATTGATAGGGTGTTTTTTGCTATTGCGGGATGCGCAAAAGCCAAAATGTCTACTTACTTTAGTAAGCCCAATCAGAGTTTGCCCGGAAACGTTTAAAAAAAAAGGTTCGGATTAAACCTGAAACTTTTTTGTTTGCGCGCCTAAAAATTCTCTAAAAACAAGCTTGACGACATTTTAAATATATTCTGCAACTAATCAAGTGTAATGAAAGGTTCTTTTGGCGTTTCTTGGATGCGCAGAGCCTAAAATTTAAACCTAGCGAAATAAGCTTCGAAAAAGGATTTGAAGAAAATGTTACCAAAAGTGTGTAGGATGAATCATAAAAATTTGGTGTTTGCGCTCTTGAAAACTATCCAAAACAAGCTGGGCGCAATTCTGGACGTATTTTGCGACTATTTAACTGCAATGATAGGGTGTTTTTTGCTATTGCGGGATGCGCAAAAGCCAAAATGTATACTTACTTTAGTAAGCCCAATCAGAGTTTGCCCGGAAACGTTTAAAAAAAAAGGTTCGGATTAAACCTGAAACATTTTTGTTTGCGCGCCTAAAAATTCTCTAAAAACAAGCTTGACGACATTTTAAATATATTCTGCAACTAATCAAGTGTAATGAAAGGTTCTTTTGGCGTTTCTTGGATGCGCAGAGCCTAAAATTTAAACCTAGCGAAATAAGCTTCGAAAAAGGATTTGAAGAAAATGTTACCAAAAGTGTGTAGGATGAATCATAAAAATTTGGTGTTTGCCCTCTTGAAAACTATCCAAAACAAGCTGGGCGCAATTCTGGACGTATTTTGCGACTATTTAACTGCAATGATAGGGTGTTTTTTGCTATTGCGGGATGCGCAAAAGCCAAAATGTCTACTTACTTTAGTAAGCCCAATCAGAGTTTGCCCGGAAACGTTAAAAAAAAAAGGTTTGGATTGAACCTGAAACTTTTTTGTTTGCGCGCCTAAAAATTCTCTAAAAACAAGCTTGAGGACATTTTAAATATATTCTGCAACTAATCAAGTGTAATGAAAGGTTCTTTTGGCGTTTCTTGGATGCGCAGAGCCTAAAATTTAAACATAGCGAAATAAGCTTCGAAAAAGGATTTGAAGAAAATGTTACCAAAAGTGTGTAGGATGAATCATAAAAATTTCGTGTTTGCGCTCTTGAAAACTATCCAAAACAAGCTGGGCGCAATTCTGGACGTATTTTGCGACTATTTAACTGCATTGATAGGGTGTTTTTTGCTATTGCGGGATGCGCAAAAGCCAAAATGTCTACTTACTTTAGTAAGCCCAATCAGAGTTTGCCCGGAAACGTTTAAAAAAAAAGGTTCGGATTAAACCTGAAACTTTTTTTTTTGCGCGCCTAAAAATTCTCTAAAAACAAGCTTGACGACATTTTAAATATATTCTGCAACTAATCAAGTGTAATGAAAGGTTCTTTTGGCGTTTCTTGGATGCGCAGAGCCTAAAATTTAAACCTAGCGAAATCAGCTTCGAAAAAGGATTTGAAGAAAATGTTACCAAAAGTGTGTAGGATGAATCATAAAAATTTGGTGTTTGCGCTCTTGAAAACTATCCAAAACAAGCTGGGCGCAATTCTGGACGTATTTTGCGACTATTTAACTGCAATGATAGCGTGTTTTTTGCTATTGCGGGATGCGCAAAAGCCAAAATGTCTACTTACTTTAGTAAGCCCAATCAGAGTTTGCCCGGAAACGTTTAAAAAAAAAGGTTCGGATTAAACCTGAAACTTTTTTGTTTGCGCGCCTAAAAATTCTCTAAAAACAAGCTTGACGACATTTTAAATATATTCTGCAACTAATCAAGTGTAATGAAAGGTTCTTTTGGCGTTTCTTGGATGCGCAGAGCCTAAAATTTAAACCTAGCGAAATAAGCTTCGAAAAAGGATTTGAAGAAAATGTTACCAAAAGTGTGTAGGATGAATCATAAAAATTTGGTGTTTGCGCTCTTAAAAACTATCCAAAACAAGCTGGGCGCAATTCTGGACGTATTTTGCGACTATTTAACTGCAATGATAGGGTGTTTTTTGCTATTGCGGGATGCGCAAAAGCCAAAATGTCTACTTACTTTAGTAAGCCCAATCAGAGTTTGCCCGGAAACGTTTAAAAAAAAAGGTTCGGATTAAACCTGAAACTTTTTTGTTTGCGCGCCTAAAAATTCTCTAAAAACAAGCTTGACGACATTTTAAATATATTCTGCAACTAATCAAGTGTAATAAAAGGTTCTTTTGGCGTTTCTTGGATGCGCAGAGCCTAAAATTTAAACCTAGCGAAATAAGCTTCGAAAAAGGATTTGAAGAAAATGTTACCAAAAGTGTGTAGGATGAATCATAAAAATTTGGTGTTTGCGCTCTTGAAAACTATCCAAAACAAGCTGGGCGCAATTCTGGACGTATTTTGCGACTATTTAACTGCATTGATAGGGTGTTTTTTGCTATTGCGGGATGCGCAAAAGCCAAAATGTCTACTTACTTTAGTAAGCCCAATCAGAGTTTGCCCGGAAACGTTAAAAAAAAAAGGTTTGGATTGAACCTGAAACTTTTTTGTTTGCGCGCCTAAAAATTCTCTAAAAACAAGCTTGATGAGATTTTAAATATATTCTGCAACTAATCAAGTGTAATGAAAGGTTCTTTTGGCGTTTCATGGATGCGCAGAGCCTAAAATTTAAACCTAGCGAAATAAGCTTCGAAAAAGGATTTGAAGAAAATGTTACCAAAAGTGTGTAGGATGAATCATAAAAATTTGGTGTTTGCGCTCTTGAAAACTATCCAAAACAAGCTGGGCGCAATTCTGGACGTATTTTGCGACTATTTAACTGCAATGATAGGGTGTTTTTTGCTATTGCGGGATGCGCAAAAGCCAAAATGTCTACTTACTTTAGTAAGCCCAATCAGAGTTTGCCCGGAAACGTTAAAAAAAAAAAGGTTCGGATTAAACCTGAAACTTTTTTGTTTGCGCGCCTAAAAATTCTCTAAAAACAAGCTTGACGACATTTTAAATATATTCTGCAACTAATCAAGTGTAATGAAAGGTTCTTTTGGCGTTTCTTGCATGCGCAGTGCCTAAAATTTAAACCTAGCGAAATAAGCTTCGAAAAAGGATTTGAAGAAAATGTTACCAAAAGTGTGTAGGATGAATCATAAAAATTTGGTGTTTGCGCTCTTGAAAACTATCCAAAACAAGCTGGGCGCAATTCTGGACGTATTTTGCGACTATTTAACTGCAATGATAGGGTGTTTTTTGCTATTGCGGGATGCGCAAAAGCCAAAATGTCTACTTACTTTAGTAAGCCCAATCAGAGTTTGCCCGGAAACGTTAAAAAAAAAAAGGTTCGGATTAAACCTGAAACTTTTTTGTTTGCGCGCCTAAAAATTCTCTAAAAACAATCTTGACGACATTTTAAATATATTCTGCAACTAATCAAGTGTAATGAAAGGTTCTTTTGGCGTTTCTTGGATGCGCAGAGCCTAAAATTTAAACCTAGCGAAATAAGCTTCGAAAAAGGATTTGAAGAAAATGTTACCAAAAGTGTGTAGGATGAATCATAAAAATTTGGTGTTTGCGCTCTTGAAAACTATCCAAAACAAGCTGGGCGCAATTCTGGACGTATTTTGCGACTATTTAACTGCAATGATAGGGTGTTTTTTGCTATTGCGGGATGCGCAAAAGCCAAAATGTCTACTTACTTTAGTAAGCCCAATCAGAGTTTGCCCGGGAACGTTAAAAAAAAAAAGGTTCGGATTAAACCTGAAACTTTTTTGTTTGCGCGCCTAAAAATTCTCTAAAAACAAGCTTGACGACATTTGAAATATATTCTGCAACTAATCAAGTGTAATGAAAGGTTCTTTTGGCGTTTCTTGGATGCGCAGAGCCTAAAATTTAAACCTAGCGAAATAAGCTTCGAAAAAGGATTTGAAGAAAATGTTACCAAAAGTGTGTAGGATGAATCATAAAAATTTGGTGTTTGCGCTCTTGAAAACTATCCAAAACAAGCTGGGCGCAATTCTGGACGTATTTTGCGACTATTTAACCGCAATGATAGGGTTTTTTTTGCTATTGCGGGATGCGCAAAAGCCAAAATGTCTACTTACTTTAGTAAGCCCAATTAGAGTTTGCCCGGAAACGTTTAAAAAAAAAGGTTCGGATTAAACCTGAAACTTTTTTGTTTGCGCGCCTAAACATTCTCTAAAAACAAGCTTGAGGACATTTTAAATATATTCTGCAACTAATCAAGTGTAATGAAAGGTTCTTTTGGCGTTTCTTGGATGCGCAGAGCCTAAAATTTAAACCTAGCGAAATAAGCTTCGAAAAAGGATTTGAAGAAAATGTTACCAAAAGTGTGTAGGATGAATCCTAAAAATTTGGTGTTTGCGCTCTTGAAAACGATCCAAAACAAGCTGGGCGCAATTCTGGACGTACTTTGCGACTATTTAACTGCAATGATAGGGTGTTTTTTGCTATTGCGGGATGCGCAAAAGCCAAAATGTCTACTTACTTTAGTAAGCCCAATCAGAGTTTGCCCGGAAACGTTGAAAAAAAAAGGTTCGGATTAAACCTGAAACTTTTTTGTTTGCGCGCCTAAAAATTCTCTAAAAACAAGCTTGACGACATTTGAAATATATTCTGCAACTAATCAGGTGTAATGAAAGGTTCTTTTGGCGTTTCTTGGATGCGCAGAGCCTAAAATTTAAACCTAGCGAAATAAGCTTCGAAAAAAGATTTGAAGAAAATGTTACCAAAAGTGTGTAGGGTGAATCATAAAAATTTCGTGTTTGCGCTCTTGAAAACTATCCAAAACAAGCTGGGCGCAATTCTGGACGTATTTTGCGACTATTTAACTGCAATGATAGGGTGTTTTTTGCTATTGCGGGATGCGCAAAAACCAAAATGTCTACTTACTTTAGTAAGCCCAATCAGAGTTTGCCCGGAAACGTTAAAAAAAAAAGGTTCGGATTAAACCTGAAACATTTTTGTTTGCGCGCCTAAAAATTCTCTAAAAACAAGCTTGACGACATTTTAAATATATTCTGCAACTAATCAAGTGTAATGAAAGGTTCTTTTGGCGTTTCTTGGATGCGCAGAGCCTAAAATTTAAACCTAGCGAAATAAGCTTCGAAAAAGGATTTGAAGAAAATGTTACCAAAAGTGTGTAGGATGAATCCTAAAAATTTGGTGTTTGCGCTCTTGAAAACGATCCAAAACAAGCTGGGCGCAATTCTGGACGTATTTTGCGACTATTTAACTGCAATGATAGGGTGTTTTTTGCTATTGCGGGATGCGCAAAAGCCAAAATGTCTACTTACTTTAGTAAGCCCAATCAGAGTTTGCCCGGAAACGTTGAAAAAAAAAGGTTCGGATTAAACCTGAAACTTTTTTGTTTGCGCGCCTAAAAATTCTCTAAAAACAAGCTTGACGACATTTGAAATATATTCTGCAACTAATCAGGTGTAATGAAAGGTTCTTTTGGCGTTTCTTGGATGCGCAGAGCCTAAAATTTAAACCTAGCGAAATAAGCTTCGAAAAAAGATTTGAAGAAAATGTTACCAAAAGTGTGTAGGGTGAATCATAAAAATTTCGTGTTTGCGCTCTTGAAAACTATCCAAAACAAGCTGGGCGCAATTCTGGACGTATTTTGCGACTATTTAACTGCAATGATAGGGTGTTTTTTGCTATTGCGGGATGCGCAAAAGCCAAAATGTCTACTTACTTTAGTAAGCCCAATCAGAGTTTGCCCGGAAACGTTAAAAAAAAAAGGTTCGGATTAAACCTGAAACTTTTTTGTTTGCGCGCCTAAAAATTCTCTAAAACAAGCTTGACGACATTTTAAATATATTCTGCAACTAATCAAGTGTAATGAAAGGTTCTTTTGGCGTTTCTTGGATGCGCAGAGCCTAAAATTTAAACCTAGCGAAATAAGCTTCGAAAAAGGATTTGAAGAAAATGTTACCAAAAGTGTGTAGGATGAATCATAAAAATTTCGTGTTTGCGCTCTTGAAAACTATCCAAAACAAGCTGGGCGCAATTCTGGACGTATTTTGCGACTATTTAACTGCAATGATAGGGTGTTTTTTGCTATTGCGGGATGCGCAAAAGCCAAAATGTCTACTTACTTTAGTAAGCCCAATCAGAGTTTTCCCGGAAACGTTAAAAAAAAAGGGTTCGGATTAAACCTGAAACTTTTTTGTTTGCGCGCCTAAAAATTCTCTAAAAACAAGCTTGACGACATTTTAAATATATTCTGCAACTAATCAAGTGTAATGAAAGGTTCTTTTGGCGTTTCTTGGATGCGCAGAGCCTAAAATTTAAACCTAGCGAAATAAGCTTCGAAAAAGGATTTGAAGAAAATGTTACCAAAAGTGTGTAGGATGAATCATAAAAATTTCGTGTTTGCGCTCTTGAAAACTATCCAAAACAAGCTGGGCGCAATTCTGGACGTATTTTGCGACTATTTAACTGCAATGATAGGGTGTTTTTTGCTATTGCGGGATGCGCAAAAGCCAAAATGTCTACTTACTTTAGTAAGCCCAATCAGAGTTTGCCCGGAAACGTTAAAAAAAAAAGGTTCGGACTAAACCTGAAACTTTTTTGTTTGCGCGCCTAAAAATTCTCTAAAAACAAGCTTGACGACATTTTAAATATATTCTGCAACTAATCAAGTGTAATGAAAGATTCTTTTGGCGTTTCTTGGATGCGCAGAGCCTAAAATTTAAACCTAGCGAAATAAGCTTCGAAAAAGGATTTGAAGAAAATGTTACCAAAAGTGTGTAGGATGAATCATAAAACTTTCGTGTTTGCGCTCTTGAAAACTATCCAAAACAAGCTGGGCGCAATTCTGGACGTATTTTGCGACTATTTAACTGCAATGATAGGGTGTTTTTTGCTATTGCGGGATGCGCAAAAGCCAAAATGTCTACTTACTTTAGTAAGCCCAATCAGAGTTTGCCCGGAAACGTTAAAAAAAAAAGGTTCGGATTAAACCTGAAACTTTTTTGTTTGCGCGCCTAAAAATTCTCTAAAAACAAACTTGACGACATTTTAAATATATTCTGCAACTAATCAAGTGTAATGAAAGGTTCTTTTGGCGTTTCTTGGATGCGCAGAGCCTAAAATTTAAACCTAGCGAAATAAGCTTCGAAAAAGGATTTGAAGAAAATGTTACCAAAAGTGTGTAGGATGAATCATAAAAATTTGGTGTTTGCGCTCTTGAAAACTATCCAAAACAAGCTGGGCGCAATTCTGGACGTATTTTGCGACTATTTAACTGCAATGATAGGGTGTTTTTTGCTATTGCGGGATGCGCAAAAGCCAAAATGTCTACTTACTTTAGTAAGCCCAATCAGAGTTTGCCCGGAAACGTTAAAAAAAAATGGTTCGGATTAAACCTGAAACTTTTTTGTTTGCGCGCCTAAAAATTCTCTAAAAACAAGCTTGACGACATTTTAAATATATTCTGCAACTAATCAAGTGTAATGAAAGGTTCTTTTGGCGTTTCTTGGATGCGCAGAGCCTAAAATTTAAACCTAGCGAAATAAGCTTCGAAAAAGGATTTGAAGAAAATGTTACCAAAAGTGTGTAGGATGAATCATAAAAATTTCGTGTTTGCGCTCTTGAAAACTATCCAAAACAAGCTGGGCGCAATTCTGGACGTATTTTGCGACTATTTAACTGCAATGATAGGGTTTTTTTTGCTATTGCGGGATGCGCAAAAGCCAAAATGTCTACTTACTTTAGTAAGCCCAATCAGAGTTTGCCCGGAAACGTTAAAAAAAAAAGGTTCGGATTAAACCTGAAACTTTTTTGTTTGCGCGCCTAAAAATTCTCTAAAAACAAGCTTGACGACATTTTAAATATATTCTGCAACTAATCAAGTGTAATGAAAGGTTCTTTTGGCGTTTCTTGGATGCGCAGAGCCTAAAATTTAAACCTAGCGAAATAAGCTTCGAAAAAGGATTTGAAGAAAATGTTACCAAAAGTGTGTAGGATGAATCATAAAAATTTGGTGTTTGCGCTCTTGAAAACTATCCAAAACAAGCTGGGCGCAATTCTGGACGTATTTTGCCACTATTTAACTGCAATGATAGGGTGTTTTTTGCTATTGCGGGATGCGCAAAAGCCAAAATGTCTACTTACTTTAGTAAGCCCAATCAGAGTTTGCCCGGAAACGTTAAAAAAAAAAGGTTCGGATTAAACCTGAAACTTTTTTGTTTGCGCGCCTAAAAATTCTCTAAAAACAAGCTTGACGACATTTTAAATATATTCTGCAACTAATCAAGTGTAATGAAAGGTTCTTTTGGCGTTTCTTGGATGCGCAGAGCCTAAAATTTAAACCTAGCGAAATAAGCTTCGAAAAAGGATTTGAAGAAAATGTTACCAAAAGTGTGTAGGATGAATCATAAAAATTTCGTGTTTGCGCTCTTGAAAACTATCCAAAACAAGCTGGGCGCAATTCTGGACGTATTTTGCGACTATTTAACTGCAATGATAGGGTGTTTTTTGCTATTGCGGGATGCGCAAAAGCCAAAATGTCTACTTACTTTAGTAAGCCCAATCAGAGTTTGCCCGGAAACGTTAAAAAAAAAAGGTTCGGATTAAACCTGAAACTTTTTTGTTTGCGCGCCTAAAAATTCTCTAAAAACAAGCTTGACGACATTTTAAATATATTCTGCAACTAATCAAGTGTAATGAAAGGTTCTTTTGGCGTTTCTTGGATGCGCAGAGCCTAAAATTTAAACCTAGCGAAATAAGCTTCGAAAAAGGATTTGAAGAAAATGTTACCAAAAGTGTGTAGGATGAATCATAAAAATTTGGTGTTTGCGCTCTTGAAAACTATCCAAAACAAGCTGGGCGCAATTCTGGACGTATTTTGCGACTATTTAACTGCAATGATAGGGTGTTTTTTGCTATTGCGCGATGCGCAAAAGCCAAAATGTCTACTTACTTTAGTAAGCCCAATCAGAGTTTGCCCGGAAACGTTTAAAAAAAAACGTTCGGATTAAACCTGAAACTTTTTTGTTTGCGCGCCTAAAAATTCTCTAAAAACAAGCTTGAGGACATTTTAAATATATTCTGCAACTAATCAAGTGTAATGAAAGGTTCTTTTGGCGTTTCTTGGATGCGCAGAGCCTAAAATTTAAACATAGCGAAATAAGCTTCGAAAAAGGATTTGAAGAAAATGTTACCAAAAGTGTGTAGGATGAATCCTAAAAATTTCGTGTTTGCGCTCTTCAAAACTATCCAAAACAAGCTGGGCGCAATTCTGGACGTATTTTGCCACTATTTAACTGCAATGATAGGGTGTTTTTTGCTATTGCGGGATGCGCAAAAGCCAAAATTCCTACTTACTTTAGTAAGCCCAATAAGAGTTTGCCCGGAAACGTTAAAAAAAAAAGGTTCGGATTAAACCTGAAACTTTTTCGTTTGCGCGCCTAAAAATTCTCTAAAAACAAGCTTGAGGACATTTTAAATATATTCTGCAACTAATCAAGTGTAATGAAAGGTTCTTTTGGCGTTTCTTGGATGCGCAGAGCCTAAAATTTAAACCTAGCGAAATAAGCTTCGAAAAAGGATTTGAAGAAAATGTTACCAAAAGTGTGTAGGATGAATCCTAAAAATTTGGTGTTTGCGCTCTTCAAAACTATCCAAAACAAGCTGGGCGCAATTCTGGACGTATTTTGCGACTATTTAACTGCAATGATAGGGTGTTTTTTGCTATTGCGGGATGCGCAAAAGCCAAAATGTCTACTTACTTTAGTAAGCCCAATCAGAGTTTGCCCGGAAACGTTAAAAAAAAAAGGTTCGGATTAAACCTGAAACTTTTTTGTTTGCGCGCCTAAAAATTCTCTAAAAACAAGCTTGACGACATTTTAAATATATTCTGCAACTAATCAAGTGTAATGAAAGGTTCTTTTGGCGTTTCTTGGATGCGCAGAGCCTAAAATTTAAACCAAGCGAAATAAGCTTCGAAAAAGGATTTGAAGAAAATGTTACCAAAAGTGTGTAGGATGAATCATAAAAATTTGGTGTTTGCGCTCTTGAAAACTATCCAAAACAAGCTGGGCGCAATTCTGGACGTATTTTGCGACTATTTAACTGCCATGATAGGGTGTTTTTTGCTATTGCGGGATGCGCAAAAGCCAAAATGTCTACTTACTTTAGTAAGCCCAATCAGAGTTTGCCCGGAAACGTTAAAAAAAAAAGGTTCGGATTAAACCTGAAACTTTTTTGTTTGCGCGCCTAAAAATTCTCTAAAAACAAGCTTGACGACATTTGAAATATATTCTGCAACTAATCAAGTGTAATGAAAGGTTCTTTTGGCGTTTCTTGGATGCGCAGAGCCTAAAATTTAAACCTAGCGAAATAAGCTTCGAAAAAGGATTTGAAGAAAATGTTACCAAAAGTGTGTAGGATGAATCATAAAAATTTGGTGTTTGCGCTCTTGAAAACTATCCAAAACAAGCTGGGCGCAATTCTGGATGTGTTTTGCGACTATTTAACTGCAATGATAGGGTGTTTTTTGCTATTGCGGGATGCGCAAAAGCCAAAATGTCTACTTACTTTAGTAAGCCCAATCAGAGTTTGCCCGGAAACGTTAAAAAAAAAAGGTTCGGATTAAACCTGAAACTTTTTTGTTTGCGCGCCTAAAAATTCTCTAAAAACAAGCTTGAGGACATTTTAAATATATTCTGCAACTAATCAAGTGTAATGAAAGGTTCTTTTGGCGTTTCTTGGATGCGCAGAGCCTAAAATTTAAACCTAGCGAAATAAGCTTCGAAAAAGGATTTGAAGAAAATGTTACCAAAAGTGTGTAGGATGAATCATAAAAATTTGGTGTTTGCGCTCTTGAAAACTATCCAAAACAAGCTGGGCGCAATTCTGGACGTATTTTGCGACTATTTAACTGCAATGATAGGGTGTTTTTTGCTATTGCGCGATGCGCAAAAGCCAAAATGTCTACTTACTTTAGTAAGCCCAATCAGAGTTTGCCCGGAAACGTTTAAAAAAAAACGTTCGGATTAAACCTGAAACTTTTTTGTTTGCGCGCCTAAAAATTCTCTAAAAACAAGCTTGAGGACATTTTAAATATATTCTGCAACTAATCAAGTGTAATGAAAGGTTCTTTTGGCGTTTCTTGGATGCGCAGAGCCTAAAATTTAAACATAGCGAAATAAGCTTCGAAAAAGGATTTGAAGAAAATGTTACCAAAAGTGTGTAGGATGAATCCTAAAAATTTCGTGTTTGCGCTCTTCAAAACTATCCAAAACAAGCTGGGCGCAATTCTGGACGTATTTTGCCACTATTTAACTGCAATGATAGGGTGTTTTTTGCTATTGCGGGATGCGCAAAAGCCAAAATTCCTACTTACTTTAGTAAGCCCAATAAGAGTTTGCCCGGAAACGTTAAAAAAAAAAGGTTCGGATTAAACCTGAAACTTTTTCGTTTGCGCGCCTAAAAATTCTCTAAAAACAAGCTTGAGGACATTTTAAATATATTCTGCAACTAATCAAGTGTAATGAAAGGTTCTTTTGGCGTTTCTTGGATGCGCAGAGCCTAAAATTTAAACCTAGCGAAATAAGCTTCGAAAAAGGATTTGAAGAAAATGTTACCAGAAGTGTGTAGGATGAATCCTAAAAATTTCGTGTTTGCGCTCTTCAAAACTATCCAAAACAAGCTGGGCGCAATTCTGGACGTATTTTGCCACTATTTAACTGCAATGATAGGGTGTTTTTTGCTATTGCGGGATGCGCAAAAGCCAAAATGTCTACTTACTTTAGTAAGCCCAATCAGAGTTTGCCCGGAAACGTTAAAAAAAAAAGGTTCGGATTAAACCTGAAACTTTTTTGTTTGCGCGCCTAAAAATTCTCTAAAAACAAGCTTGACGACATTTTAAATATATTCTGCAACTAATCAAGTGTAATGAAAGGTTCTTTTGGCGTTTCTTGGATGCGCAGAGCCTAAAATTTAAACCAAGCGAAATAAGCTTCGAAAAAGGATTTGAAGAAAATGTTACCAAAAGTGTGTAGGATGAATCATAAAAATTTGGTGTTTGCGCTCTTGAAAACTATCCAAAACAAGCTGGGCGCAATTCTGGACGTATTTTGCGACTATTTAACTGCCATGATAGGGTGTTTTTTGCTATTGCGGGATGCGCAAAAGCCAAAATGTCTACTTACTTTAGTAAGCCCAATCAGAGTTTGCCCGGAAACGTTAAAAAAAAAAGGTTCGGATTAAACCTGAAACTTTTTTGTTTGCGCGCCTAAAAATTCTCTAAAAACAAGCTTGACGACATTTGAAATATATTCTGCAACTAATCAAGTGTAATGAAAGGTTCTTTTGGCGTTTCTTGGATGCGCAGAGCCTAAAATTTAAACCTAGCGAAATAAGCTTCGAAAAAGGATTTGAAGAAAATGTTACCAAAAGTGTGTAGGATGAATCATAAAAATTTGGTGTTTGCGCTCTTGAAAACTATCCAAAACAAGCTGGGCGCAATTCTGGATGTGTTTTGCGACTATTTAACTGCAATGATAGGGTGTTTTTTGCTATTGCGGGATGCGCAAAAGCCAAAATGTCTACTTACTTTAGTAAGCCCAATCAGAGTTTGCCCGGAAACGTTAAAAAAAAAAGGTTCGGATTAAACCTGAAACTTTTTTGTTTGCGCGCCTAAAAATTCTCTAAAAACAAGCTTGAGGACATTTTAAATATATTCTGCAACTAATCAAGTGTAATGAAAGGTTCTTTTGGCGTTTCTTGGATGCGCAGAGCCTAAAATTTAAACCTAGCGAAATAAGCTTCGAAAAAGGATTTGAAGAAAATGTTACCAAAAGTGTGTAGGATGAATCATAAAAATTTGGTGTTTGCGCTCTTGAAAACTATCCAAAACAAGCTGGGCGCAATTCTGGATGTGTTTTGCGACTATTTAACTGCAATGATAGGGTGTTTTTTGCTATTGCGGGATGCGCAAAAGCCAAAATGTCTACTTACTTTAGTAAGCCCAATCAGAGTTTGCCCGGAAACGTTAAAAAAAAAAGGTTCGGATTAAACCTGAAACTTTTTTGTTTGCGCGCCTAAAAATTCTCTAAAAACAAGCTTGACGACATTTTAAATATATTCTGCAACTAATCAAGTGTAATGAAAGGTTCTTTTGGCGTTTCTTGGATGCGCAGAGCCTAAAATTTAAACATAGCGAAATAAGCTTCGAAAAAGGATTTGAAGAAAATGTTACCAAAAGTGTGTAGGATGAATCATAAAAATTTCGTGTTTGCGCTCTTGAAAACGATCCAAAACAAGCTGGGCGCAATTCCGGACGTATTTTGCGACTATTTAACTGCAATGATAGGGTGTTTTTTGCTATTGCGGGATGCGCAAAAGCCAAAATGTCTACTTACTTTAGTAAGCCCAATCAGAGTTTGCCCGTAAACCTTAAAAAAAAAAGGTTCGGATTAAACCTGAAACTTTTTTGTTTGCGCGCCTAAAAATTCTCTAAAAACAAGCTTGACGGCATTTGAAATATATTCTGCAACTAATCAAGTGTAATGAAAGGTTCTTTTGGCGTTTCTTGGATGCGCAGAGCCTAAAATTTAAACCTAGCGAAATAAGCTTCGAAAAAGGATTTGAAGAAAATGTTACCAAAAGTGTGTAGGATGAATCATAAAAATTTCGTGTTTGCGCTCTTGAAAACGATCCAAAACAAGCTGGGCGCAATTCCGGACGTATTTTGCGACTATTTAACTGCAATGATAGGGTGTTTTTTGCTATTGCGGGATGCGCAAAAGCCAAAATGTCTACTTACTTTAGTAAGCCCAATCAGAGTTTGCCCGTAAACCTTAAAAAAAAAAGGTTCGGATTAAACCTGAAACTTTTTTGTTTGCGCGCCTAAAAATTCTCTAAAAACAAGCTTGACGGCATTTGAAATATATTCTGCAACTAATCAAGTGTAATGAAAGGTTCTTTTGGCGTTTCTTGGATGCGCAGAGCCTAAAATTTAAACATAGCGAAATAAGCTTCGAAAAAGGATTTGAAGAAAATGTTACCAAAAGTGTGTAGGATGAATCATAAAAATTTCGTGTTTGCGCTCTTGAAAACGATCCAAAACAAGCTGGGCGCAATTCCGGACGTATTTTGCGACTATTTAACTGCAATGATAGGGTGTTTTTTGCTATTGCGGGATGCGCAAAAGCCAAAATGTCTACTTACTTTAGTAAGCCCAATCAGAGTTTGCCCGTAAACCTTAAAAAAAAAAGGTTCGGATTAAACCTGAAACTTTTTTGTTTGCGCGCCTAAAAATTCTCTAAAAACAAGCTTGACGGCATTTGAAATATATTCTGCAACTAATCAAGTGTAATGAAAGGTTCTTTTGGCGTTTCTTGGATGCGCAGAGCCTAAAATTTAAACATAGCGAAATAAGCTTCGAAAAAGGATTTGAAGAAAATGTTACCAAAAGTGTGTAGGATGAATCATAAAAATTTCGTGTTTGCGCTCTTGAAAACGATCCAAAACAAGCTGGGCGCAATTCCGGACGTATTTTGCGACTATTTAACTGCAATGATAGGGTGTTTTTTGCTATTGCGGGATGCGCAAAAGCCAAAATGTCTACTTACTTTAGTAAGCCCAATCAGAGTTTGCCCGTAAACCTTAAAAAAAAAAGGTTCGGATTAAACCTGAAACTTTTTTGTTTGCGCGCCTAAAAATTCTCTAAAAACAAGCTTGACGGCATTTGAAATATATTCTGCAACTAATCAAGTGTAATGAAAGGTTCTTTTGGCGTTTCTTGGATGCGCAGAGCCTAAAATTTAAACATAGCGAAATAAGCTTCGAAAAAGGATTTGAAGAAAATGTTACCAAAAGTGTGTAGGATGAATCATAAAAATTTCGTGTTTGCGCTCTTGAAAACGATCCAAAACAAGCTGGGCGCAATTCCGGACGTATTTTGCGACTATTTAACTGCAATGATAGGGTGTTTTTTGCTATTGCGGGATGCGCAAAAGCCAAAATGTCTACTTACTTTAGTAAGCCCAATCAGAGTTTGCCCGTAAACCTTAAAAAAAAAAGGTTCGGATTAAACCTGAAACTTTTTTGTTTGCGCGCCTAAAAATTCTCTAAAAACAAGCTTGACGGCATTTGAAATATATTCTGCAACTAATCAAGTGTAATGAAAGGTTCTTTTGGCGTTTCTTGGATGCGCAGAGCCTAAAATTTAAACATAGCGAAATAAGCTTCGAAAAAGGATTTGAAGAAAATGTTACCAAAAGTGTGTAGGATGAATCATAAAAATTTCGTGTTTGCGCTCTTGAAAACGATCCAAAACAAGCTGGGCGCAATTCCGGACGTATTTTGCGACTATTTAACTGCAATGATAGGGTGTTTTTTGCTATTGCGGGATGCGCAAAAGCCAAAATGTCTACTTACTTTAGTAAGCCCAATCAGAGTTTGCCCGTAAACCTTAAAAAAAAAGGTTCGGATTAAACCTGAAACTTTTTTGTTTGCGCGCCTAAAAATTCTCTAAAAACAAGCTTGACGGCATTTGAAATATATTCTGCAACTAATCAAGTGTAATGAAAGGTTCTTTTGGCGTTTCTTGGATGCGCAGAGCCTAAAATTTAAACATAGCGAAATAAGCTTCGAAAAAGGATTTGAAGAAAATGTTACCAAAAGTGTGTAGGATGAATCATAAAAATTTCGTGTTTGCGCTCTTGAAAACGATCCAAAACAAGCTGGGCGCAATTCCGGACGTATTTTGCGACTATTTAACTGCAATGATGGGGTGTTTTTTGCTATTGCGGGATGCGCAAAAGCCAAAATGTCTACTTACTTTAGTAAGCCCAATCAGAGTTTGCCCGTAAACCTTAAAAAAAAAAGGTTCGGATTAAACCTGAAACTTTTTTGTTTGCGCGCCTAAAAATTCTCTAAAAACAAGCTTGACGGCATTTGAAATATATTCTGCAACTAATCAAGTGTAATGAAAGGTTCTTTTGGCGTTTCTTGGATGCGCAGAGCCTAAAATTTAAACATAGCGAAATAAGCTTCGAAAAAGGATTTGAAGAAAATGTTACCAAAAGTGTGTAGGATGAATCATAAAAATTTCGTGTTTGCGCTCTTGAAAACGATCCAAAACAAGCTGGGCGCAATTCCGGACGTATTTTGCGACTATTTAACTGCAATGATAGGGTGTTTTTTGCTATTGCGGGATGCGCAAAAGCCAAAATGTCTACTTACTTTAGTAAGCCCAATCAGAGTTTGCCCGTAAACCTTAAAAAAAAAAGGTTCGGATTAAACCTGAAACTTTTTTGTTTGCGCGCCTAAAAATTCTCTAAAAACAAGCTTGACGGCATTTGAAATATATTCTGCAACTAATCAAGTGTAATGAAAGGTTCTTTTGGCGTTTCTTGGATGCGCAGAGCCTAAAATTTAAACATAGCGAAATAAGCTTCGAAAAAGGATTTGAAGAAAATGTTACCAAAAGTGTGTAGGATGAATCATAAAAATTTGGTGTTTGCGCTCTTGAAAACTATCCAAAACAAGCTGGGCGCAATTCTGGACGTATTTTGCGACTATTTAACTGCAATGATAGGGTGTTTTTTGCTATTGCGGGATGCGCAAAAGCCAAAATGTCTACTTACTTTAGTAAGCCCAATCAGAGTTTGCCCTAAAACGTTAAAAAAAAAGGTTCGGATTAAACATGAAACTTTTTTGTTTGCGCGCCTGGGTTAGGGTTAGGGTTAGGGTTAGGGTTAGGGTTAGGGTTAGGGTTAGGGTTAAAAGAAAACGCCTGCATTGCAGGCTAGGTTCAGTAGTTAACTAATAATCGGCGGTCAAACACTCTCTTTGACTCAACAAGAGATATATATTTGGAATAGTAGAACGAAAATCGTAAATAGATTGACACAGCAAAGGTACAGAAGGTTTTATCGGCAAAACAAGTCGCTTTCCACCGTTGTTCAACCGGTCAGTATAAAACATGGACTGCGGACTGCGGACCACGGACTGCGGACTGGGTATAAAATACGGACTAGGTATAAAATGCGTACTCCGGACTGAGTATAAAACACGGACTGGGTATAAAACGCGGACTACGGACTACGTAAATAAAAGCAGCTTTAGAAATGTAAAACTGAGAGTTATGGAGAGCGGACTAGCCAAAACAGTAGTCCAAGCCTTAACATTCCCTTGGCTGTTCACGTAGGGTTAGCTTCCCACGGAGATGGAAGGTTATGCCGGTACTCAAGGCAACTGAAATTTAACTCTGAATTTTATAAAAAGAAGGAGTTAGAAGAAATTTCAATTTGCAGTTTTAAACCAATAAGAAGCACCGATTTAAAAAAAAATAGTAGTCAGATCCGTAAAATTCTTATCGGATGCCACAATTCCGTATGAGGACTGAATGAAGAACTATGACAAGAAGGTCAATGTAGGGCATTCCGCGATTCACAAAAGCGGTATTTAGGGGGGAGGGCAAGGGGGGAGGGATTACTCACATACGTGAATAATAACCGAAATGAGTCATCCAACGTTATATTCCAAGCGATGATTATGATGACATGATTTACACCCTGTTCCTGATCCCCGGAGGGGGGTACTAATGGGAATTCTTGGTGGGGGGTGGTACCCGGTTCTCCGAATCCTGACCTTATTGCTGACCAAAAAATGTCATTTTCCACACCCATTTTCAGACCAGATCTCTAAAATCCATACCCATTTTCGGACCTGGCCTAATTTAGCCTGTTCCAGGCTCTCAGATAGTTGGGGAGACTCCCCATTTTTTTCCTGTTTTATTTTCGTGTTCGCGCTTTCTAAATTCAGAGGACCCAGCTATCTCGGAGCCTGGAACAGGTTAGGTCTAATTAGGCAGAAATTATGTCATCATTACCAAGTTAGAGCGGAAACAAAAAAATTCTCCAAATGCATTTCGAATTCGCATATTTCTATTTCGTTCTTATTCATTTGGAAGTGAAACGATAAATACGTCCATTCATGTACGCTCCCGTAGTTCCCTCGAAAACCATACCCGATTCCAGACCAAAACGGGCAAAGTGTTTTCAGACCAAAAAGGACCAAAACCCCTACCCTTCCCTTATATAATGGAGTACCCCCCTAATCCTGACCCCTTTCATGATTGTTAGAGACCGAGACAAGGTGTAACAATGGGTGAAGAAAATAGGATTTTGATCCGGCTCATGATTCAGAGAACCGGGTGGCACACCTCCACCAAGAATTTATAGGAGTATTTACAACTTTAACTCACGTGTCTTGCTATTTAGCGATCTTTTGATCTTATTTTTCCTTACCTAGAACCAATTAGCACCGTTTTTACGAAAGTAGTCCGTAGTCCGTGTTTTATACCCAGTCCACAGTCCGCAGTCCGCGTTTTATACCTAGTCCATGTTTTATACCTAGTCCGTATTTTATACCCAGTCCGTAGTCCGCAGTCCGCAGTCCATATTTTATACTGACTGGTTGTTCAACTGTCGCATCCCTGTTTGAACCTATGAGAACTGATAGAATCACGTGCGTTCGGAAGCTTGATAATATAGTATGAAGCGATGCATCATGGGATATATGAAATTCCCCTTTTTCCCCACCCCTATATTATCTCCAGTCCCGAAATGATCCCCATTTTTTTCGCGTCGAATCCGAAATGATCCCTAAGGTTAGGGTTAGGGCTACTATCCCTGAGGAAAAATGGGGACTACTCGTAGTGTAAGTTACGTTACATGTTACGTGAAGGTATTTTACTTGGATTTTTTATGGTGTTATATAATTGGTGTACCGTATATGAACGAGGGTTTATTACCAGTGCAGATAAAGCCGAGTAGCTCTGGGGGCCAAGCACATGATGATTTTCCACGTGAAGCATTCTACGTCTTGAAATGGCACTTTCGTTCAAGGTATGTATCTGAACAATCTCCTGAATCTCTGAAGTCATTCAAGCAGACAGTATATATATAGTTCTAATTGTGCTTCCTGTTTAGTTTTCTAACTTGCTAGGCACCGTCTATCGGCAAGGTAATATTGTTTTCAATGAGGATGGCGACTGTATTTTGAGTCCAGTAGGCAACAGAGTATCTGTCTTTGACCTTAAAAAGTAAGTGGTGTAAACATTTGTTATCAAGGATCTGGATAACCTTGCCTCAGTAATATTTCTGTACGGTTTTTTAAAATTAATGCACTGTTAAAGTTAACATGATGTTAGCTTAAGTTGATTTAACTCATTCTTATGTCAGGGTAGCTTATTGGAGCTACTAAGCCGGCTTATTGGACTTCAACTTTTTTGTTGCTGTTCGTTCTTGTTGTCGGCTGTGTTGTACGTTCAAGCTCCGAATAACTGAAGTTTTGTTACATGTATTGGCCCCTATAGATTGCAGGTCTCACTTACATTGGTGAGACCATCAAACCTTAGCACACATCTGTCTAAACACAAGAGGGCAACAAGAAATGGTGATGTCAACAATCACATTGTTGAACATCATTTACAGACAAAACATTGAATCGACTGGGACTCTATGACATGCATTATGTATTCTACAGACTACTATCAATGACTCACTTTAGAAAGCTGGTTTACTGACTTAATTGGAACAAATGCCACTGAATCACATTCAGCAGTTACCAGCACCATATAGGTGAATTATTGATGGCTCAAGCAAATCTGACTACCACAGAATGACTGGGCAACTGACAATTTGACTGTGAATAAACAACAGATAATCTGTGACAAAAGATGGATCAAAACTGACCAATCACAGTCTTCATAGTCAATAACATCTTGGCTTAACTGACAGATGACCAATAACATCATGACTTACTTTAGTAATTGACCAATCAGGTCAATAATCAGAGTTTAATACAAACAACTGACATAATACAACTCACTTTGACTCCGAAGATGGTTACCACACAGGTTGTTGAAACATCAGTCACTGTCAACAACAGTCGACCTATTCAGGACTATACTTGTCCAGACTATCATATCCCACCTACTTATGAAACTACAATATTATCGCCATTAGTAAACTGATCTGGTAATTGCTTGTCAATAGCTAGCTTGTAGAGTTACCATTAAGCTGCATAGACTTAGAAGACTGAATAAAACAAACAAATAAAGAAAGGAGTAATGTTTTAGGCATCCTAAAGTACTGATGAACAGTTAGGACTCAGATATTTCTAGCAACCACAATTTGCCATCTGTCCTGTTTGTACTATTATAAGTAACTCATGGGATTATTAACAATTGTTCCTCAAGCCTAAATGGGCTCTGAGTCAATAGCCCATTCAGCCTTTGGCCTCATGGGCTATTGACTCAGAGGCCATGAGGAAAACGTGATTCAGCCGCCATTGTTTTGGTTTTCAAAGCCGGCGCTTTTCGCTACTAGTGGGCTATAACATATAGCCTAGTAGTAGCTCAACCAATCAGAACACAGCATTGATAATAGACCACTAGTTGGCTTTTTCTAATGATAGATATGCGAGCATTACAGACATGATTAAAGACTTAGGGTGGAATACGCTGGAAATGAGAGGAAGACACTTTAGGTTAACACTTATGTACAAACTAATTCATTGTCTTGTTGATATAGATAGCCGAAAATATTTAATTCAACATTCCGGGAGACAAACGTGCCATATGCAAATAAGGACATATTTAAATGTTTGTATTTTCCGAGAACTATAGCTGACTGGAACTGCCTCCCTGGGGCCATTGTATCATCAACTTCATTGGAGTCTTTGAAATCTAATTTGTCAGCTTTTCTTAAGTAGTAGTTACATAGCAGGAGCCCATAACCCGGAGCGTTCAACTGCCATAAACTCGTGCAACGGCGTTTTTACAAGTGAGTTTATTTTTAGATAAGCTTTTCCCGCGAAAAATAACTGTCTCACGAGGTCAATTCCTGCATTTGATCGTCGTTTAGACTGTTAGTAGCTCGCTTGGACCTTTTCATAGTCAGCTATTTCGAAGATGATTTCGATTTAATTCCCTTTGCGTGAATTATGCGTTCTCGTCGATGAAGTAGACGTCCTGGCTAGGTTTTGTAAATCTTCTTCTGAACTGCTAGTTTCTGTGTAAATACTTAAAATGTCGTTTGAAGTACTGCCAGAAGACTCCTCTGAAGATTCCTCACGTGTGTCCGCTATGTTTTTTTTAAATGTGAAGGAGTTGTCCTAGTTACGTATTAAAAGTTTATCACTGATGATGCAATTGCTAGTGTTTGGCTTTTCAAAAGCAGTTCGTGGGGAAAAGCTTATCTAAAAATAAACCTACTTGTGAAAACGTCGTTGCATAGGCGCAGTATGGAAGTTAGACGCTCCGGGTTATGGGCTCCTGTACATAGTTACTGTTATTAAATTTTATATCATTATTTTATATTATTTTATGGTTGGTGTGATGTCTTAGCGATTTTTACCGACCTAATATATGTACATGCTGTAGATGTAGATGGAATGATGTATATGTTGTGGGTCAATTTTATCAGTGGTTTCAGTTTTTCTTTGTTTTAAACTCATTATACATTACCATACCCAAAAACAAAAGAAATGAAACGTCAAATGGAGGATAAAACTGAGCCAGAACATATAAAACGGAAAATTAGAGACTGTTTCAGAGTGGGATTGTGCTAGAATATTAATTTTGTATGGATCCTCTGAAACTGATAAGTTTGGTTGGAAAAGCAATAGTAGCTATATTGGAGTTAATCTTTTAGAATGTTGTCAGATTTTTCGACTGTGCGCTGTTCCTTCAACAATTGCCAGTTTTGATCTGCAACTGTAGCAGGAATGCATAACAGCATTCGTTCAAAATAAATCATGCACCGCTTCTTTGGGAAGACTCAATAAAAGAAATATCCTTGATGATACAACGTGCAAAGAAAGTAGTGTCTGATAGCCCGCAGGCTAGTGGATTTTGCTATCGGGCTAGAGAATTCTGTTTTTAACTTGCCCGATGGGCAAGTGATGTTTTTCGAGGAATTCAAATAACAGAAGAACTGTGAAATCAATTCTGCTCATCAAAAAGCTTTTGGGGCTAGTTGAAATGATGTCTGGGCTAGTAAATGCTAGCTTCATGCAGCTTGCCCGAATGGCAAGCTGTAAAAATGATATTCTTTGCACTGTGTGATATATGGTGGCCATTCAACAAATGTTACTCCTCAATTTGATGGACCAGGCTAACTGATGTGGGCCTGCAACTTGATTGTGACCCCACATAATGCGAGGTTTACATAAAATATTTTAATTTTCATGTTCTTTTTGTTGTATTAGTAACAGATCATGGACTCTACCTTTTGAAAACCATAAGAATATTTCAAGAATTAGTTTGTGTCCAGATGGCATGATACTCGTTGCAGTTGATGAAGGTTTGTATGGCAGAATTTGGTAGCACGTAAGTGATAATAAGACATTTGGTACAAACACAGTGGCCTGCATTTATGTTTCATAAGCAAAGCTCATCCTATTGTTGCTCAGGTGGTGGCAGAATTAAGGGGGGAGTATTTATAACACTGATAAAACACTAACATTTATTTCTTTACATGGTTTGGTAATATTATTATGTGTTTAAGATAGCAAGGACACTTCTCTCTTGTTGCAGATGGAAGGTGCATTGTAGCCAATCTTAAGAGGAAAACTGTTCTTCATCAGTTTAACTTCAAAAAGCCAGTTTTTGATTTAAAATTTTGTCCAAATGGAAGGTAAGTAAAACAGCTGAATACCAGTATATTGTTCTCTTTGGCGTTCAGAGCTGTGTTTTGTAACAAAGTCTTCTATACTTTCATGGAGGTTACTAGGAAACACTGAATATATGTTAGTTATTAACTCTGGAGGGTTGCAGATATGTAGGTACAGATGCAGTGTCTTATTAACTCATTATTGTGTCACAGCTTTAAATGGACCTTTGAAGATTTTTTTGGCAAAAGTGAATAATTGTGATATGCCCAAAGATTGCCAAATACTGCCATGCTGCTAGTAGCCTGAGATCATGCCCTCTCCCTATTATCCCTTTATGTCTCTCACGGGAAGAGGACATGATACATTTCTTTGTCAGATCACATGTAAAAATAAAGCCAGAATCTGGACTTTTTTCTAATTGGATAGGAAACAATACAGATGATTTGCGCTGTTCCGATTGGCCAAAATGCCGCCATCCGTTAGTTTTTGTTGATTTCAGTCTGCATTTTTGCTTGCGTAATGAGCAGTGAATACACACGCGAGTTCGTTATGAAATTTCTGCCGGCTCAGTTTTCTTGAATTTTTAGAATGCCTAAATAGAAGTTTCATCCATTGAAATATTTTCCATCTCATCGTATACTGAAAAGTTGCAGTCAAAACTTCACCGATCATTTGAATGCAATTTGATACCGGCTACAAGTTACAGAAGCGACAAACGGGTTCGGCTTTTCAAATAATCAATTCATGAATGGAATCGTGACCTGGTTTGACTGTAATTCCTCCTTCAGAAATCTGCGAACTATCCTGAGCGATCTTCGCTTTCTCAACACCTTTCAGTTCGTGAAATATGGTGCTTCAGCGTAATTTTCTTTTTCACTGCTTTCGGCACAGAACGAAGTCAACAAGCTTTAACCAGTAAATTTTTTATTATTTGTAGCTGTTAAATAGAGGTACGGCAGCTCCAGCTAGCAGTATTTCATCACAAAAACAACACATTTAAATTTTTTTTAGGAATCGAACCGCCATCTGAACATGGATGTACTTAAAAATTTTCTTTTCCCTAAAATTGATTTCAAAAGAGACATTATTCGCGCCAGAATTTGATTCCTGTATGGTAAACGCTTATTGGCTAATAACATGACAGGTAACGGAGACGTTAGATTATGTAAATTACGGGGCGGTTGACGGCTTGTTAAATGAATGTATCAGGCGTTATTTTTTTCCCTCTCAAGCCAAAGAAGCAAACCAAAAAATAAAAATAAAAATAACACCTGATCTCAGGTTATGCTGCTAGCAGAGACCTGTTCCCTGGTATTCTTGCCTGCCAAATACCAGGAAAAAGAGGCTTCTGCTAGCAGGGAAATTGCCAAGCTGACAGGTTGGTTTGAGGATTTCATCAGGTAGAGCATTTTAGAGCAAGAAAAGAAGAAATTAAAGTGGTGTGGCATCTTTGTCAAATATCACCCAAAAGCCATCTTAAATCACTCAAAAGTAAAAGGGACAACGAGGATGTTGTATAGTTCAAGTGTGACTTAATGATTTTTTGACCCTTAGGCATTGATTATTGGTATATCTCTGCTAGATACATTGCAGTTACTTATGGAAAGCATGTGCAGGTTTGGCATGCTCCTGCCCACAGCAAAGAGTTTGCACCATTTTCTGTTCATAGAACATATACTGGTCTCTATGATGAAACTGTTTGTATTGACTGGTCATCAGACTCCAGGTTAGTACATCATGATATATATGACCCTAAATGATGAGGTTGAGAAGCTACAAATATTTTATATATGATATCTTAGTATTCTAAAGTTATTAGGCCTTCAGTCGTCAAGTGTCAATTAAAACGTGAGCAGCTTACAAAGAAATTTCAAATTTCATGACTGCAGTGTATTTTAACTTAAGTTGGCAAAGAATATATCTGAGCATTAAGCCTAAGGTGACTGCAAACCACCCGACTTGCCTCAAGCAAGCAAATTTGAAGTATAAAGGAGTGTTTTAATGTTGTGAGTTGATTCTTGTTAGTGTTCAAATTTATGTTCAATTTTTGCAGGTTTTTTGTGGTGGGAAGCAGAGACATGACAAGTCGCATCTTTTCGTTATTTCCAATAAATGGTTTTCTTCCAGTCACCTTGTCTGGCCACCGGAATACTGTAATAGGATGTTATTTTGTTCAAAACTCTTTGGATGTATCCTTGTTAACTGCCACTTGTGTGATGTACTTGTGAAGGTGGTCGTTATAGAAATTTAAGGCAAATTGTGTTTATATCTAGAAATTTTTTTGTTTATTGTGGGTGACAAAACGAGCCTGCTTCAATAAGCTTTAAACTCCAGTGGCAATTTAAGCTGTTTCATTGTGTTGTATTGCATATCAGTGGCCTTTGGTCATTGTACACGGATTGAATATTCGATTGAAAAATAAGACTTTGTGCATGACTGTACACACTCATTACTGTTTCAATATATAATGTATCTTTAATTGCTGGCGAATACAAACGTCTCCTCTCTCCTTACCATTCGGGGAGCAGCTGCGAATAAAATCGTTAAATTAAATATGTCTTGTTTTCTGTTTTGTTCAATCCATTTTTCATGATCTGCAGTGACTCCTTTTGTTGACTCTGTAACTAAAGGGCATTCACCTACATTTGAAAGGAGTTTCACCTCCACTTCCTAGCCAATGGCTACTGCTAGTCTAGAAATTTTGAGAGGCAATAGTACAAGCTATGAGTGCCTTTACATTTAATTCAGTACATTTGTCTTAACATCATTGAATCAGATATATAGTGTGAGTCAGGATGGTGTTTTACTTTGCTGGAAATGCAATACTTGGCTGGAGAGTGTGCACCTTGCTGAACTTTACCCCAGTCAGGAAGGTAAATAATTATTTCAAAAGTAGGTTGAGTTTGATCGTCCGGGTGAACGTAGTCCTGAATAGGACTGTTGTTGTTGACAGTACGTGACTGACGTTTTGACAACCTGTGCGGTAGTCATCTTCAGAATCAAAGTGAGTTCTATCACGTCAGTTGAAGGTATTATCCTCTGGTTATTGATCTGATTGGTCAATTACGTTGCGATGTTATTGGTCGTCTGTCAGTTAAGCCGTGATGTTATTGGCTATGAAGACTCGTTATCAGTAATTGGTGTGTTTCGATCCTTCTATTGTCACAGTTAAACAGTCGTCTATTGTTAGTCAAATTGTCATTCCCTCGTAGTTGAAGTTTTACTTGATCTCGTCAATAAGTCGTTTGTACAGCAGTGGTAACTGTTAGCTACGATTCAGTGGCGTTTGTTCTAAGTTAGTAAACCAGCTTTCTAAAGTAAGACGTTGATAGAGTAAAGTAGTACTTTACTATTATATGAAGTTCCATTTATATTATAGAAATTAATTTTTTTTGGAATTGCTATTCTTTTCCAGATAGTGAAAATCCAGTTAAGTGGAAGAAGCTCTTCAAGTAAGTAGTAAAGTAACTGTCTGTCTGCAGAGACCTTTTTGAGCTGTCTAAAGTGTTTTTTTCTTTGTTTCACTCCAGCTAAGTGCTGAGCTCTACTTATGATCATTTGCCATTAGTTATTTGTTTGGTCCATTGATCTTTAAAAACCAGGCATTTTTACAAGCAAGAAAGTCCTGCCCAGCTGACAACCAGTGCCTTCCATAAATCAGCATCTCTCCTTATTGCTGGATTTTCAAGTGGTGTGTTCACATTGCATGAAGTACCAGACTTTGTTCTTATCCATTCATTAAGGTATTCATTAATTTTTTTCACTAATTTCTTCTGTTGAGTTGAATTTCCATCCTATACACCAACGAACTATTTTAGTAGAAAATAATCAATTAAAATGAGTGTATTGTGTTTGTCCAGCATATCACAACAGACAATCAAAACAGTGGCAGTGAACCCTAGTGGGGAGTGGCTGGCATTTGGTTGTAGTAACTTAGGACAGTTGTTGGTGTGGGAGTGGCAAAGTGAAACATATGTACTAAAACAGCAAGGTCACTACTATGACATGAACACTATTTGCTATTCCCAAGATGGAAATTATGTGGCAACTGGTGGAGATGATTGCAAGGTTAGTATCTACTGCTAACTTTGTGGTTCTCTAAATGATACATAAATAAAATTTATAACATTGTGACTATTTCTCTGAAAAACCTTGGTATTTGATATATTTGCTCTGGTTTTATTAGGTGAAATCAGGCCAAAGGTGCTATTTGTTTAGTGGGGTAGGCTGTTTACATTCTTATATCAGACCTGAAAGGAAGAAGAAGACTAAAGAACTAAAGCAGACATAAGTGCTGGCTGTTGTTAGTAAAGAAAACAATTTTTTTGTTTTTGTCACACATATTACATGAACAGGGTGGTAACAGAAAAGTGGCAGAGACAGGAAAGATTGAGCAAATAGCTAGAACTGCTATGTTGAGCTTATGAAAAAGCCACTGTATTGATTCCAAGGACCTCATCAACAACTGGATATGTGCTGAGCAGGAAGATGTGGTTTCAAATCCTGAGGTCTGTAAAAAACTGACATCTGCAAATGGTTACACATTCTAGTCTTCTCAGCTGGAGATGATTCATCTAAAGCCTCATCTCACAACCCTGTGCTTAATGAAGAGTATAGGATGGGTACCCCAAAAATGCCCTGAGAGGAGTGGTTACTGACAATTTACTTTGTACATGAACAATTTACAATAATTACTTCTCAAATGCAAGTTTATCACAAAAAGGTTACAAGAAAACACTGCAGTTGACTGAATAGTTTACTTTCTTGAACTTTCAGGTCAAGCTGTGGAATGTGATGTCTGGTTTCTGTTTTGTAACATTCAGTGAACATACATGTTCGGTGACAGGTGTTATATTCACACCCAACAGTCAAGTTGTTTTGAGTTGTTCCCTGGATGGTACTGTTAGGGCATTTGACCTGAAAAGGTACAAAACTCCATCACTTTTTCTTACAAACTTGGATGTAGGGCTACCCGCTCTCTGACTCAGTTACGTAGACTGACATTATTTAAGTTTAATTAATTTAAATTAATCCATTAAAAACAGACCTGAACAGTGCATTTGGTGGAACTTGTAGGGAACATAAGAACCATGCTAGCTAGTCTACCCAATAATATATAAATTCACCAAGATTACTAAACATCAGGAGAAAACAATCATGTTATTTTCATCTTTCCAGGTACAGAAATTTCCGTACCTTTACTTCTCCTCATCCTGTCCAGTTCTCATGTTTAACTGTTGATAGCAGTGGAGAGGTGGTCTGCTCTGGTTCACTTGATACATTTGAAGTTTTTGTTTGGTCTATGAAAACAGGAAGACTTCTTGAGGTAGCTTGCAGTTCTAAACGTTTTTATTCCAGCAACCTACAAATTGTCTAATTGCCAAAAAACTGATGCTCTGAAGTTTCTAAGGAATTTTCTTTGAAAAATTATCTTTGTCATGCATATTTTACTTGCATCCCGAGAACCAGTAGAAGTCGTTTGACCTGTTGGATATGTTATGATGTACCACTGAACGTAACTAAACAATATCATAATTTGGGAACAACAAAATGATCTCTTGCAGGCTTATTGGTTACTAGACAATGGAAATCATGTAGTGTTTTTTTCTTTTTCTCTGCTCATCGTGAATGTCACGTCTGGCTCAAATTAATTGAGTTAAGCACTCTTTAGACAAGCAGTCGCTTGTTACTATGATAAATGTATTAATCTTCAGTAAACTGTTCTACTGTTTCACTGTCTGGAGTAATACCTCTTGAACAAATTTAAGCAAGTTACAGGCAGTCCAAAAATTTGCCTGTCATATTGTAAGTGGAAAAAGGAAATTCGACCACATAGCTCTAGCTTAATGAGCTTCTCTACTACCAAGGTTAGCATTAGGGTGAGGGTTAGGGTTAGCCTGCAGAACAAGAAATTCTCAAATGATCAAAATTCCTCTTTTTAGAACAACTAACGGCCAAACATATTTTTATTATAGAACAGTCACCTAACGATAATCAGTGAGCCATTTTAAACGTTGTCTTAAGTTAAGCCTCATACGTAATTTTTGTCCCTATATTTGATTAGAATTGACTTGTGCTATGTGCAGGCTTCTTTCTTAGACTCGTTTTATTCTTCTTATTGTATTTTGCAATATTTTTGCTTAATCTATTTTTTAGTTTTTATTGATGATTTATTCTAATTAAATAGTTCAAACTGTAATGTCATGTATATTTTAGTTTTTATTATTACCTCTGAAAATCCTCCATGGGGAAGTGGTAATAAAGTGTGTATGTATGGTTCGTACACAAAGTTTTCCACGAATTATTGTTTGAAATTTTAAACCCCATTGTATTGTACCTTTGCAATAAGACCACTATTCACTTATATGAACATTTATACGTCATTTCGATGATGTATGAGAGTTTACACAATGGAAAAGTGTTGTCAATATTGTTAAATATCATGTGTAAGCTAGATCGTGGTGTTTTGCTTTTGCAGGTACTTGCTGGACACGAGGGACCTATTTCTGGACTAGTGTTCAGTTCTTCTCAGCCACTTTTGGTCTCAGGCTCATGGGACAAAACTGTTAGACTGTGGAACATGTTTGACAGCAAAGTAACATGGGAAACACTAAATGTGGGATCTGAGGGTTTGTTAATCTGTCTTCTTTTCATACTTTTGAAAGTAATCATGTTGCTATGCATACAGCATCGTGTAGAAACTGAGTCCGATATTAACCAACCTCCTGGTGTCAGTAGCCTGCTTAGCAAGCGTTTCCAGGCTATGGTGTCAGCTATTGGAAATTTGGATAGTACAAGCTTTCCACTGAATAAAATGCTGTCCAGAGGTTATACACCAGCTGGAGATTTATTCACTTTGTAGCAATAGCTAATAGCCAGTGTTAAGACTGAGTTCATGGATGTTCAGTTATCGTCGTCATCTTCATTAGGGACCTTAACCAACGACAACGACGACGGAAGTAAAGACGTCGCTAAAGAAAATTGCGTTCTTTCAGACTTTATCGCGTCTATTTGGACCCGCTTTATATGTCAGGAGTTGAATTCATAAGGACTTTATCCAGGTTCAAAAAGAGAAAGGAGAATTCGTCTTCGTATGTCCACGTCCTCCATAAAACGTCGCATGGAGGTTTTACGTCTTAAGGTGATGTTACACGAGACGATTCACAACGACGATTCTTAGCGCAACACTGTGTTGCAACATTGTTGCAACGTTGTTTCGAATGGTTACAACATTGTTCCAGCACTGCAACGCTGTGTTGCGCGAAAAATCGTCGTTGCGAATCGTCCCGTGTAACATCACCTTTAGTCGTGCAGTGGACGTCAAAGAAATGTACTAAAAAGCGTAATGCACGTACAGAGCTGTTGTTTTGCTTATAAAACCAGTTGTTGTTTGAAGTTGTCGTTGTGGTCGTCGTCGTAGTTGCTTAAGCTCCCTAATATCCTGCCCCTCGTCTCCTCCTTCAAAGCCAAGTGGCTTGTGGGGCATTATTAAGCTTTTCCATTCCCGTCTCTCCCAGTTGGAAGCTTTTAAAAAGACCTGACTTCTTCCTCTACAGTCCTTCTCCAGATGGATTTGGGACAACTACTTTTTCTTGTACTCTTTAGTGCCCTTTAAGAGGGCTGTAAATATGTTAGTAGATATGGTAGTGGTTTCCCCTTGAAGTATGTGACCATTCCAGCCCCATCGTCTTTCAAGAACAGCCCTAGTCCTCCTGCTTGGTCAGTTGAAAGAGCTCGTAGCACTCTTAGTAAAACGTTGTACTTAAGAAGTTAAGTCGAAATCAAGAGCTGGCATATCAATACGATGTCAAGAAGGGTCGTCTGCTGACAGTCAAGGGGAATTGACTTTATATTTAACGGAATCCAAACTCCAAAAGTAACAACTCCAAATTCATCTATGGTGATCACTATCAATTTGCATGGGAGAACGTATATTTTTTCAGTTATTTTGGTGTTTGATTTCTTTCTTCTATATTCTATGATACGAGTTTACAACTTGGGCTAAAATTGGTGGTGCAATACTCAGTGCACTTACGATTATAAAGAAATATGGGGGTTAAACTGACCTGCATTACTTTAGTGTTGGCAGTGACCGTACGTCCTGACGGCTTGGAGGTGGCAGCAGCATCACTGGATGGACAGATAAGTTTCTTTGATGTAAGAACAGGTTTACAAACTGCATCAGTGGAAGGACGAAGGGACCTTGCTCCTGGAAGGCGGAGCTCAGATAAGATAACTGCTCAGACCATGCTTTCATCAAAGTAAGTATCAGGTTAACTATTCTCAGCAAGTTGTTGATGGTAGACGTAAAAAAGTTTCTGCGTAAATGTTCTTGTTGTTCAACCAGTTTTCCTCTTACAAACCCATTTTAACACGAGCCGTCATAAACAGAACTAAGAGTGCATTTTTTTTTCTTTTCTCCTTGCTCTCTCCATTTCCCCCTCCTCTTCATAGTGTAATGATTTGGGGCTTATCGGACGGCACGCAACAAACCTCGCGTTCTGGCCATAATTTTCGCTAGACGCGATTAAATCCAACTAGATATGGGGATGTATAAAAGTGCTCATTTATTGGAGTCTTATCTGTTTTGTCTCTTATTAAGGTGTTTTACCAGTTTGTGCTACACTGCTGATGGAAAATGTGTTTTAGCTGGTGGAAGATCCAAATTTGTTTGTATTTATCACGTGCAACAGCAGGTGAGTGTAGCTTCCGATTGTAGATTAAATATACAATGATGAGCTCGTAACTGAAGGGTTCTATAAAGTTTGGTAGAGTAGAAGGAAAGAAAGGCCTCAAGTATCTTAACTTCTTGTATTAGTAGTTGCCGAGTAGAAATATAGAGTCAAACCCCCTTTAGAAGAAGGCCAAAAGGTAAAGTGTCCGCCGCATTATCTGAGACAGAGTGGTATCCTCAGTCTTCATAGAGGTAAGAAATACATTAAGTTTTCTTTTTTTTGGTATCAAAAGAATTGTCCGTAAGGTGAAGAGGGTGCCAAAATTTCTCTTAGCTTAATATGTGAGTAAGGACCAGTTTAGGATTGTTAATTGATTATTGACAAAGATGAGTCGAACTTTCCTTTTCCTATTCTAAGATACTCTTTTTCACCTTATTTAGGTCCTGATTAAACGGTTTGAGATTTCAAAAAACTTGTCTTGTGATGGAATGAAGGTAATCGTATGCCTACCTTTTTCCCCAAAATTTCCAAATTACCCTGTTTCTTGTTGCCTTGGTGAAGTACTGGTCACCGGTGGATGTCTAATAGGGTTGCTCTATGACTTTTTTTTCAGGAATTTCTTCACAGTGGTAATATGACAGATGCAGGACCACAGGACCAAATTGATGATAATGTAAATGATCAGGAATCAGTGTCCCTTCCTGGGGTGTTACATGGTAAGCCAGCCATGAGGGAGGGGGGGGGGGGGGGCACCAACCAAGTAAATTAATTTGTGGTCTTTTGTTTTGTTGTTTGTTGTTGTATTATGATGGCCACTCGCTAAGTTGTCAAGTAATTTTAATTAGCACTCAGTAAGCTTGCGAAAAACACTTTCTGTTGATGTGGTATTCATACAGTAGGAAACTTAAAATAAGTCACCGGTACCATGCAATGTTTTTTTGGTGTGTTATTACTGTCGCAGGTGATATGAGTTCCAGGAGAACCCAGCCAGAAATTCGAGTCAAATCTCTACAGTTCTCACCAACAGGTAACGATATTTTGATTGACAGACTTCCGGTGCAATCTCGTTTTTGTTACTGGTGATCCGGCCCCAGTATTATTGCTATCGAGGCGTCTCGGCAATAGTGGAAGGTAGTGAGAATATTTCTCGCTATGGAGGCATCCTAAATTGTTTGGACAGGAGAATGTGTTAAATTAAAAGGTTGTGTTCTTTGCTTCGTGAAATTTTCTTGTCCTCAGCTAGAAGAAAGTTTTTAAAACTGTATTAAACTGATTTAATCAGCAGTGGATGTTTTTTGTTTGTAGGCCGGTCATGGGCTGCTGCTAGTACTGAAGGACTTTTGGTTTATTCACTGGAGTCTGATATTGTTTTTGATCCATTTCAACTGGACTGTGATGTGACTCCTGAGAGGACATTACAAGCCAGTAGCGACAACGAACACACAAAAGCACTAATAATGAGTTTGAGACTGAATGAGCCACACCTGATTTGTCAAGTTATGGAGGCTGTTAAACCATTTGACAGTCAGTATTGAGTTAACGAAACACCTTTATACAGTAGATCCACGTACTATCTTACCAACACTAGCGTGCATAATAAAAGTTACAAACGGCACAGAAGTATACGATGATTTAGCGCTGCAGTTGCAGGCAAGTTTTATTGAGGGAGATCATTAAGTATGATCCCGCCCAGGGTTTACAGCTATCTATACAATCTCGACAATTGTGCCGTACTGTCTCCACCCTTAGGTGACAACATCCTTCTTGCAAAGACCATATGGATTACTGTCAACAGTTTCTTTATCTCTTCTGAAAGAATGTATTCCACTTCAGCTCATAGATTGTACGTACTTTGGAGCTAGGCTGGAGCTTGGTTTCTGAGAGATGTTATGTTTGTTTGAAAATAACTCTTTTCTTTTAGTAAATTAAATTGCTGAATATATAGTTTCAGCTTTGAATCTTCAATGGGTCGCTTTAATTTACATTAAAAAGAATAGTTCTCCATGAGTCGCAGCTGCAAATAGAATTTCGTTGAATTTTTAGGGTTTGTACGAGTGATCTTCTCTATTGGTTATGATAATATTTCCACAAAAATACATCAATTTAACGTATAGACCTTAAACGGAAAATAGCAACGTTTTTTCTCTTTGTTATCCATTAGTTCCCTTGGTGGTACAGTCACTGAAAGATCCTTATATTGAACTTGTGTTGAAGTTTGTCGCGCTACAACTGGAAACGTCACGTCATCTTCATTTTTACCTGTTGTGGTGTCAACAGATTTTAAGTGCGCATGGTCAACAGTTAAAAGCACTGTCCAACAAACTGTTAGTCGTCTTACGCAGTTTACAGAAGGGCCTTACCAAACAGCAGGAAGACCTTGGCAAAATGTAAGTTAGTCGGTCCAAAGAAATGCCGTATACATAGACTGCTAAACTGAATTGTAACTGTCCCTTTACTACTTGCCGTGTCTGGCTCTGAAAAAAGAAAGGTATTTAGCTCTGCCTTGTTAAGCTACTGGCCGAAGCACAGAAGAGACAGCTAACCCAAACATGTCGGACTGTAATTTAGCTATTCAGTTAGGTAGTGTAAGTGGCTTGTCAGTCGAGTCAAACCTAGCTGAGGTAGCAATTAAAAAAGAAGTCCGGCGATTTGCCCAGCGGCGCGTTTCTCTTTTTAGCCCTTCCGGGCCACATGAGGAATTGTAGATATTGATAAGTGGATGCCCAGATTTGCGAGAGACTTGCAAACGTGCAGTTTTCATTTTTATTGTCGTTTCGGATTGAGTTGTTTAAAAAGTTGGAATTTAATAGCTGTGCGGGGATAATAAGTAGTATAAACTAAATCTTTGCGGCTTTTCTGTTGCAGCTGCTTGAGCAATGCTTACAGTCTCAGCTATATCACATCACTTGCTGATCTACTCAGTACAGCCCATAATAATGAGAACTCTGACGTCATGGGTACGGCATCGCCTGTGCCGTTTGATAACAAGGACATGTCGTTATGGTATGTGCGGCCCTAAATAAATGTTGTTATAAGAAGTCATGAGCCGGAGACACGAATGGACGTTATTGTCCACGCAAAGTGTCTCGGGAATTCTTTGCACCCATTTGTTATTCTCACACGTCTTGAGACTGGAGATCTTTCAATGTTCAATATTTGCTCAGAACGCTTCTCAGGGCCCTTGGGTGGGCAGTTCTGTAGGCAATCGCCTTGGAAGGAACGGTTTACCTGCCAGTGTGACACCAGAGGTTTCACAGAAGAACTAAACCGAAAAGTGGGTTAAATAAGAATCAACTAAATACTCTAGTGATGCAACTTCTCAAATAGCAAATAATTGAGCAAAAAATTTAAAGCAAAAATTCGAAAAAACTTTTTGCTAATTTATAGCATATACCAACCATACATCGTGAATTTCGGCAGCCAAAGCGTGCATGACCCAATTCACCGCTCGGTTCTGTGGGATTTTTCCCTCCTTCCAATCCCCATCCCTCGTTTTAAATTCCTCTGTCATTTCTAAATTTAGCTTGTTCGAAAGATTCAAAATAAAGAAAAAATATCTTACATTCACAGATCAGCAAAATGTGAAAATGGTGAAATGTGACAGTTGTTAGAACTCTTCGAGATTTGAACCCAACAAGACAAGTTACTGAGTACATACAGCAAGTCAGCGAATGGTTATGCTGTCTTCATAGCACTCCGATTGGCTTGCTCGTAAATGAGCGATTCACTTTAGAGTAAACCAATAATGCCTTCCGTTTTTGATTTAGTGTAAAAAGCAGGATTTTACTAAGACCTTTGTCGTCGCTGGACTGCTTTACATATAAATCCGACGAGTAATAACTCTGTCAGTGAAGAGGGATTACGCCAATATTCAAACAATTTCATTCTGTTTTTTTCTTCCATGTAAATATCTTTAATGAAAAACTTGAATTAAACATCTGAAATTATACTCCAGAGTATTCGATTTTCTCAACGTCAAAGGTATGCAAGTTTAACCTTTTGTATTCATGAGTCTGTATTTCAAAACTTACTTTCCATGTAGCCTGCGTACTGTCGCTGGCAGTTTCGATGGAGCGTGGTGAACATATAAGGGAAAAGTGCAGGAGGAGGCGTATCAAATTAACATGGCTGTGCGTTATTTCCGCTCCTTCCTTACTTCTCTTTTCGTTACTTGTTCTTTCGTCAGTACTTCCTATTTTTTATAGTTTTTGTTATTTGCTTTAGGGCCTGTTTACATGGAGGTGGGGAACCCCAGGTAGGTGAGGTAACTCGCTTAGGTGGGGTAACCCGCCTGTCCATTTAATCTCTCATTTTAATTTGATCACGTTTACATGATAGGTGGGGTGACCCGCAAAGGCGGGTAGCCCGGTCTACCAGACCGGGTTACCCTCTCAGCCGGGGTCAAATTTTGCCATGTAAACGTTTAAGGTGGGGTAACCAGCCTGGCCGGGGTCGGATTCGTAATGCATCC